>NC_056741.1:635869205-635941705 GCF_019279795.1 Protopterus annectens | reverse complement strand
AAGAATGACGTACGGCAACTGTGGTCCCACTCCACAAAGGCGGTGCTTCTACGGACCCTATTAATTACATAAGCTGCGCTGCCCGCCTGTCAAAAAAGCTGGAGAGGATCATGGAACTCATATAAAATAAAGACATTGGGGGACCTACAGACACTCCTACATCCTACCCAATTTGGTTGGGGGCCAGATCTTCCTCCTCTTCAACTTTTTTTGAACAACAAACAGTCGCTAAGGCCATTGATGTAAGGCAAGGCAGTTCACACAGTCTACCTTGACCTAGCTTGACACAATACCCCACTGGGGGCATCATGGCAAAGCTCACCAGCTTAGCTGTAAACCATATGCCAACCCATATGCCACAAAAAAGGTTGCAACAGAAAAACTCAGGAACAGAACAGCTTGACCATGTCAGACTCTAAAGCCGGGTCACGAGCGCCGGTCCACAGGCAGTCTCCTGTCCCTCTTGTTTAACATTTATTTTTCTGATTTGCAATTCAAACATAGGGGGGGCTGACAAAATTTGCAGATGAAATGACTGCAACAGGGCTGAGCAAACTGCACACCATAGAGCACACATCCTTCACCACCAGTCCTCCAGAAATAGATAACATATGTCAGAGCCATGGCCTTAAGCTAAATGCCAAAATGGCCTTAAGCTAAATGCCAAAAAAAAATAGTCATACCCTTTTACCAAAACAGAGGTGGTAATCCATTAAACATGGAAGGTGGTAGACCTGACCTGGGAAGTTGAGTTGAACGGACCTTCTGGGACTTGACATTGACAAACGCCTCTGTTTTGACACATTCATTGCAAGTGGTTAGGAAGACCTTCTTCATTGCATCCAGATCAGGTCATTACATTCATATTCTTCACTTATCACTTGTACCCTTGTGATTTTCCTTCACTTATCCACCCAATGAGAGGTACATACACCCCATTGAATGTACAAAGACCCCTCACCAAAAGGATAAAGAAAGATAAAAAAGGTTCCTCACCATGAGGATCAGGAACTCATGTCAATGTCATCACGATGCCGTCTGCCAGCTCAGTCATCTGCTGGTGACATACAGGAAGGCATGGCAGATCTGTGCTTAACATACAATATGTCAAAAAAAAATCCATAAATACCAGAGCCACTCCACCTCAAAAAACACCAGACACACGAGGGCGTGCTGGAGGCAGAAGGGACACCTGGAGACTCCCAAATACTGCTACACTATGGGACAGACAGACAGCCCAGCCACTCCTACTCCTCAGAATCCCAGTGTATGTGAGAGAGGGGAGAGCAAGGTTGACTCTGGGAGGGAGAGGACCGCTGAATCATCTCTGTGGGAGGGGTTTACTGGACAGAGGCAAACTAAATCTCTGGTATACTGGTGGCCAAGGGTGGGTGGGGAATGGGTATATAGATGGTGGTGAAAGGGCGCACCTAAATGCCCTAGTATAGCCTAGCTAGGCAGATAGCCTAGGGCTATGCTAACTGGCTGTCTTACAGTCCCGCTTTCTGTTTTTTTTTTTTGTAGTTAATTTTTGAGTAAAGGGTGAACTGCCTAGCTAATTTTGTTAAAATCCATTCATCCAGGCTTACAAGTCACATTGAACTCTTACAGTGACCCCATGAATAGAAGAAACCATCTACATAGTTTACTAGGCAAGTATAACATGCAGACTGATTGTCAAGTCTTTCTTTCCATTGCACACACTCACACCTCAGGACAATTTAGAATCATCAACCCACCTACCACATTTTCTTGAGATACAGGAGTAAATTGGAGCACCAGAGAAGGCCCATGCAAACACAAGGAGGACATGCAGACTCCACACAAAAGGCACACCAGCTGAAAATCGAACTTGAGAGGTTACAATGCTACTCACTATGTTACTATGTTCCCCATACTAAAAGGTTACCCTCTAATTAAAAAAGAGATATTACAGAGACAATTATAATGCAGTTTTTAAAATTATCATCACAAGTTTTATGTATTTTGAAAACTGAACTATTTCAGCACCAGACATAGTAACATCATTTTTTTAAAGATATATCAGCCCTTGCCATCAAGGTGTCAATTTTTCGTTTACAGCTCTAACCTTCAGCTAGTCTGCTGTTCACAAGTTATTTACAAAATACCTTATCTCATGCCTTGCTCTTTTGTAGTTCTGTGACACATTTTACCACTACTGTCTTGCTACCTAATCATAGTTCAGTTTGCTGTTCAAAAAAAAAATCATCACCTAATCATAGTAAAATAGTTGGTTCTATTTCCAGCTGGTTATTCATTCCTGGATTATGTCACTGGATTATGTCACTTCAAAGGTATTTAGCATTAAACAAAATGCAAAGGAAATGTCTACTTCCATATCACACATGCAAACTTTCCCTTCAGGGACCGAACATCAAGAATCTTGGTTCAGTACCAAATACATCTTGGTAGTACCTAGAGCAAAACTACATACAGCAAGAAGACTCAGGAATGCGAAACAGTACTGTCAGTCTGCTAGCAGCAGTGAAAGTATTGTTGTGATAGGCTCTGCTACTCATCTAGCTGTTCAGATTATACTTTTTCGCACCACTCTCTGCTCAGTTTCTGATGGCAGATACATCTGATTATATCTGATCCTCCTCTGCTTTCCTTTAGTCTAGCAAAACTCTAATGAAGATTAATCAAAACTTTCAGAAAAGGTTAAAAATATAAGGCAATGACTGTAAAGAATGTAGACCTGTGAAGGAGATGAAGGTGAGCCTCTGGTGCTTAAGGCGTTTCACACAAGTCTGCATCATGCCGTACTACAGTCGAACTGAGACAGCATTAGAGTACTATGGGATGTAAACAAGCAAGGGGGAACACATGACTGCCTTTTCCAAGGAAGCAGTGAAAATGTTGGATGGGGCACTGGGCATGTAATTCCTCCGCATGTAATATGCTTTTTTTTGTCAACAGAATATCTGGCAGATACTTGTAACATATCTCTGACTTTGAAACACAAGATGTAGGTACACAAGACAATTTTTCTCCATACATTACCTTCCTGTGCAGCAGCCCAAAAAAAGTTACGTTTGCTACAACAGATGATGCTGATGCAGTGGATTTTGCACTGTTGCTTGAAATAAGTTTATGTTCTTTTCATGGACTTATGCCACTTTTTATACTTTCTACCTCTTCTTCTGATTCAGAATGAAAAAGAGGTTTTACAAACTTGACCCTAATCACTTGTAAATTACCAAGTACACATAGTACATAAACTCCACTATTATATACACAAAGCAACATCATTTCTTCACAATTCATGCCAAATATTTTCAAAAATAATGCTCAGTATTGTGTGGAACTTATCAGCCTAGAGGATTGTTAAGAGAAATAGAGTTTATGATGCATATATCTGTTCTAATCAATTGCAAGTGTGTGGTGATTGAAAGGCATCATAATCAGCAGAATTCTCCATGGTCAATGTGAACTGAGCTGGAAGAGGTTTAATCTAGCTTAAGTGGTTTCCTGTATTGCAGAGTTGTGAACATGACACATATTGTCCTGCTAGGTAGTCTTATAAGCAGTGGTACAGACTGGCCAATAATACAGCCATGGTATCATGTTATCCAATGCTCCTTTTATGGCATGGTTGAAGCACATTGATATCGTTGGTAAGGTAGCATGAGAAAGATGCAACAGCATTCTTTAACATTGCTGATCTGAAGAAAAACACAGAAATTCTTGGCCTTGTACCATTAGTTCAGGACCTCTTGGGAACATAAAAAATCCATGCAATGATTCAACAACTTCAGTAATTACAGTAGACACGCTGATGGCTATTTGATGACTTGCTTATACAGATACTGTCTGGTACTGTTCAAATATAGCTTACCTGACACAAGTGAAGGCACAGGTGAGCAGCAGTGACGACTTTCTTTTACATTGTGAAAACCTGGTAACATTTAAACTCTACTAGTTTTGTGTTTTGAAGAAATTAAACTTGTTTGTTCTGCATTAGTGCTGCAGACTTGGCAGAGCAACATTTGCATTTATCACTGATATTCATGGTTTTCAAATTTCTGTAAATATTTATTTCCATAATGTCATTTGTTTTGCAGAATTCAAAATGGATGGAGGTGTAAACACTCATAATTTTTGTTTTTACTAGGGAGGCAAGTCTGATTTTCACACTGAAGTCTTAAATAAAGTGTCAAAAAGGGATCACACCAGAACTTGAAAGGGAAATGTAAAAGTATATTTACTTCACTTCTTACCACTTTTTTTGATAATTTTCTTATGTATTTTGACAGACATGGGAGACACTCCCAAAAAAGGCCACAGCTAAAGTTGCCACCAAGAATGTAAAAGTAATGCATATACACATACATGCATGCATATATCACATATATGTACACACAGGCACACACATACACATGTCTCAGTGGCTCACCAGGTAGCACTCTGATGCAGAAGGCTGTTGGTTCTATTTCCACATCATGTGGTTGTCTTAATTTTTCTAATACTGACACTGCAATTCTGCCATCCTTCTAATGATACAATAAAACAAGGCCTCATCTGCCTGAGTTGTTGGTAGCACAGCTGGATATAAAGACCCCACAGCACTACTGAAAAGAGTAGGAGCAGTTACCAGGTGTCTTGGCCATATATCCCCTAGTGAGTAGGAATAGCACCTCAGGTCTCCTCTGAAAAGAATTGGCCTAGTTTGCCTAATCCAGTCAACAAAGTGTGAACAAATAAATGTGTGTGTGTGTGTGTGTGTGTGTGTGTGTGTGTGTGTGTGTGTGTGTGTGTGTGTGTTTGTGATTAATGTCTTGCATCATTTTGATATTCTTTGGCTACATTCTGTGCAATTAACATTCTTCCCTTTTGATATAAACAATTGTTTTAATATTGTACCTTATATAATACAAAAATGAAAATGTATTTTCAAGGTCTGTAGAGATTAGAGATGTAAAGCTGTTGTCTATTTTAACCACTTAAGACAGATCACACCACAATTCAGCTGTAAGGACATACATTACTCTACTGGGGCTTTATCAGTAAATACTGGGGTTCAGCATTTGACGATTAACATCAGCAATTCTCCTGTGAAAATGGTTAAGGTAAACTTTGCATTTAATGCTCTGCTGACTGCTGTGTTGCTCATTTTCGTAGCTATATAAATTCTGGCAAATAATATGTAACTTCTTTAGCAGATAGCTAGAACTGCCAGAGTAAATCTGAAGAAAAGAAAAATATATTTTGTCCATAAGAATGAGTACAAAGATCTGTGATTATTTTAATGTGGTGACTAATTACAGAATATCAGACCTTCTTACTAATTCCTTTACCAGACATGGCTAACCTGTGGCCACACTTAACTAGTTTTATTTTTAATAACATGTATTAAAGGCAAGGGATTTAAGAATAGTTCTAGTAGTAAAATACAAAAGGGCAGAATGAAAAAAAATATATTCTCCAACTCATGAGTCAACTAAAATAATTTGCATGCATTTTCTGATTAGCAAGATAATGTTATAAGGCTTAGAATACTCCATATCACATTGTCGTAAGTTTGTGGTTACATTTTGGGAACAGAGCAAGCAAAACAGAAAAAAGAGCAGTTTTAATCAAACCTGCCTCAGATAAGACTTTCAGATGAGACAATGAAAGATGAACACTGAGATTTAGACACCAAGAATTGTTCTGTGCCTTTTATTGCTGATATCAATACAGATGGTGTGAAATTTGAAGACTAATAGTATTTAATGCCCACAAAGCATTATGAAATGAAACAAAATCAGAAGAGGCGTTATCACATTGCGTGTGAAATACTGCATCTACTCTTTAAACATGACTTTTCCAGAAACACCTACTACTGATCTATATTAGTAGTGATAGCAACATTTGTTTTTATTCATCTCTCTTTGAAAGAAGGGAGTTATCTCAGCATTCATCACATTCATGGTAAAAAAAAGGTGAAAAATAAGAAATAAAATGTAGGGATACACATGGAAAATGCATACTACACAGTTATTCATGATGTTATAATTGGACTTCTAGTGTTCTGTGTAAAATAAAGACCTTTTCCTCATTTGAGAAATGAAT
Source organism: Protopterus annectens (assembly GCF_019279795.1). Classification (NCBI taxonomy): domain Eukaryota; kingdom Metazoa; phylum Chordata; order Ceratodontiformes; family Protopteridae; genus Protopterus; species Protopterus annectens. Next base: position 635,935,630 of record NC_056741.1, on the reverse strand, counting down.
GCACACAGATTTTATACTGTAAATATAGCAGTGCCATTTAATTAGTAACCCTCAAGCCATTCAAGTGCAAACTTAGAATAGGATATTAGTAAAAATATTAATTAGCATATCTTTAGTAAATGTATTGGATCTGTCAGTACCCTTATGTGCACTCAGTTGAGAAAACTTACAGACATAATGTGATTTTGGTGAAAATGGAATTCTGTATTATTACAGTAATTCGTATGTAAATGAGGTATGCAGTAATGTACAAATATAATACAGTGAATCCCCACCTGTCTCAGTCTCTTTCACTCTGTTTTATATGGATGTATTTTATAATTATTTTAAACTGTGGCTGAATGCAAAACATATGGAAACAATCATGAATGAAAGCAATTCATTATGTAATGGCCAGTTTAATAAGCATATGTGGTCTTTGCTTTGCATATGTGTGTGTGTGTGTGTGTGTGTGTGTGTGTGTGTGTGTGTGTGTGTGTGTGTGTGTGTGTGTGTGTGTGTGTGTGTGTGTGTCACTTCTGGAACAGGTTAAAATCTGACAAAAAATCTACCCTTTTCTACACCCACTACCTCACCCTTTTCAGTAAGTAAATCTGCATTACCTCTGTTTTGAAGTTAATATTGCTATAGTACCAGTTTTGAAGAAACGGTAAATAATGTGCTAAATGCAGCGGATGAGCAAATATATAAATATTCCACAGAAGTTTAAAGGTATTTTGTAATATCGTTATTGTTTTGGCAATTGGTACGTTTAATGACACTATTACACTACATAAACATGGAAGTTTAAAAATCAGATTGAAGAAACTGAAATAGGGAAAAATTAATAATATTTGTAAAATAGTGCATGAAATATGTACTTTGCAATGTGCATGGATCCAGATTTTGTTTATATCTACAATATTGTTTATACTGTAAACAGCAAGAACAACAAAAGAGCATCTGTAGTTGCACCGAAGATAAAAAAAAGTGCAACTGAAGGACAGATTCACAGAAAAAGAAGGTTCAGACTTTTTAAGCTTTGTGTACTTCTGCTGAAATGCAACAGGAAAAGAATTCTTTTGATCGCCCCAATTGTCTGCTAATGGCTACATTTCACACATCCAATGATGCCAGTTATAACAAGCAAAAAGCTATTCTGACACTAGACTTTAATTCCAAATAAGAAAGCGAGGTAAGAGACTGCAGTTTGGGAAAATGTACATCAGAAATGTGTTGGCTCCCAGAATTACTTAAAACACCTGACAAGAAAAGAAACTCTGATTTCCTGACTGCCAGGAAAAATTCCTGAAATGTGACAACCCTAAAGGAGTGTGTGTGTGTGTGTGTGTGTGTGTGTGTGTGTGTGTGTGTGTGTGTGTGTGTGTGTGTGTGTGTGTGCGTGTGTGTGAGGGAGAGAGAGTGAGAGAGAGAGAGAGAACGCGTGCGCGTGTGACTGGGCATTTTGTTACTAGGCAACTAAAGAGTCAAAGAGAACATATATATTTATTAACTAAATTAATTAATTACTTATTTGTTAAAAAATTGCACTGAGAAAAGCATTCCTTTTCAGGAGAAAGACAGGAGGCAGACTCCAATATGAAAGCAAAAAGCATAATAAAATATAAACTACTGGTAAGAAAAGCAAAAAGCATATTTCATGGCTTTAAGAGAAGTAGTAAAGCTTAAGCACACAAACTGTATGTGAACATTGTTAAGTACATTAATTTAATGAGTTTAAGTAAATGTTGGCTTAAGACACAGGCAAGAAGAAAATAAAAGAAGAAAGACAGAGGAGGCCTTTTAACATTTTCTGCACTATTCACAATTGCTTAGGTTAAGTGGATATGCTTTGAGTTACCTTTTAAAATTTATAGGCAAGATAAGGAGTCAGACAAAGCTCAGTAAAAATGGGAAAGTAAGTCAAAAATGTCCTGTACTTGCAGAAAGTGGTGTATAGATTCAGAACTGTTCTGAGAATTTAAGGCTATGTAATTTTCTGTATGTAGTGAGAAGACCTAGAAAAAAGGGAGGTGAGGCATACTGAATGTACTGAATGAGACAACAAAAAAAAATAGTTGACAGATTAAAAGATTTGGAAAAGATTGCCATTTGTTTCTTGTATATACATCACAATGGTGATTGTCTAATTAAAAACCCTTAAACAAATCTGGACACAGTGTTATATGCAGTAGTAGGCTTGTTTAAATCATGTTGTGGAGGGGGTAAATTGCCCCAAATTAATCATGGGTTGATTGTAGCAATGACTATGATACATCTGGTAGCCGTGGAGTGTTAGTCACTAAGCTAGTAGACTATCTGCCTCCCTTCCCCCAAGCACGTAACACAATCAGCTTGAAGAATCATCAGGTTGGGGTATTTTTTAGACTAGTTGCATAGCTGTTAGTATCATTTCAAATAACACTAGATTTTAATGCATTGAACTGGACTGAGTTTTGATCATTACTGTTTCTTGAGGAGGAAATATTTTATTTTTATTTATTTAGTTGGCATTTTTTTTTTACTGGGAAAGTCCGACTGGGCATGAATCCCATTTTCAGTGGAGGCCCGGGGAGAAAAGCTCCCACCATAAATAGTTCAATTAATAAACTACATAATATTATCACATGAAGTGCAGTAACAAATAGTAGAATCGACATACAGGATAAATAAAGTCAGATCAGAAAATCATACAGAGAATATTAAACAACAATCATAGGATACTGAACACCTAGTAAAGTACAATCAATAGTGATAACTAATGGTAAAGCTGGTAAGCATTTTAAATATGGGCAAAAGACTAAGAGAAAGTAAAGAGATTTTGCAGTTGGGGAAGATTAGGAAATGGAGTTAAAGTAGGGAGCTATTGGAGAAGTAACTGGTGCTTTGGCTAATAAGAGAAGGGAGGAAAGGAAAGTGGAAAAAGAAGAGCAAGGAAAAGTGAAGGAAGATGGAAGGAAGAAGGAAGAGATAGAAAGGAAGAGAAGAAAGGAGTAATGGGTAGTGCCAGCCAGGTGTTAAGACATGCATAGAGAGAGGAGTTAAGGAGTACTCTCTTTAGAGATTGTTTGAATATGTGACTAAATGGCATTGCTCTAATATCTGTATGAATACTGTTTCAGACCTTGGCTACTGAGTAGGAATATAGGCAGTGACCGATAATTTTTTTGGTTTATGGATTTCAAGGAGGTGTTTCTCAGATAAGTGAATAGGGCAATTAGGGAGGTAATGGTTTAGAATGGTGCAGGTTGTTGGGCAGGATGAGAATTTATATACCATTTTATGAGGAAGGAGGAGTTGGGTGAGCTTGAGGTAGTTGAAGTAACTCAAACCAGTTTAACTATGAGGGCGGAATAGTGGTGGGAGTTGTATGACTGACTGGCTGCAAATCTAGTTACCTTGTTACAGCAAATCTCAAGTTTTGATCATAGGGAGATCTGAATGCTGGTAAAAATGGGTGATGCATGTAGCAGTGAAGGAAGAGGGTGTGCATTGGCTAGAATAACGTTTGAGAAGTTGGTAAGGAATCTTTTTATCTATAGAGAATGCCCTGTTTTTGGTGTGTTGTTTTTATGCACTTTTGAATATGAAGATCACATTTTAATTGATCCTCTATTATGACACTAAGTAACTTTGTGTGAGGTACAACTTCATTTTCAATATTGTTGAGAGAGGATATTTTGAAGGTGTTTTTATGCGTTTTGGATTTGGGGAGAAATAAGAGCAGTTTTATTTAGATTTGGAAAAGCTGATTGTCACTGAGCTAGTTTTCAATGGAGTTGAAAGCCTGCTGAGTGATAGATTGTAACTGGGACAGGCTATTAGATGAGCAAATGACAGTGGAGTCATCTGCATGTTGTGTACATGTAGCTTGTTAGGAGGATGTTTGTAGAGCATTTATAAATATGTTAAAAAGGAGAGGGCCAAGTACAGAGCTTTGTGGTATTAACTGGGAGAAAAGATGAGTAAGAAGAGAGACATTTAACTGATTGTAGCCAGTTAAATAGGTAGCTAGAGAACCAAGTGACTGTTGTACTGGAAAAGCCTAAAGCAGACATTTTTGAAAGTAGTTTGGTATGTGAGACTGTATTGAAAACTTTAGAGAGATCTAAAAAGAGGGAAGAAACTAAATTGTTGTTATCTCTGGCTTTAATGACGTGGTCCAAAAAGGCAACAAGAGCAGTTGTTGTGCTATGATCTGGGCAAAAACTGTGTTAGGTAGAGGTTAATACATTTTCTTGGAGTAAGAATTGTAAAAGTTGTGTATGAATACATTTTTCTAAGATCTTGGAAAGAGGGGACATTATTGCAATTGGTCTGAAGTTTATTCTTTCAGTGGAGTTTCCCCCTTTATGAAGAGGAATGATGTAATTTTTTTCAAGAGAGATGGGACATATGACTCACAAATGGATCAGCTGATCAAGATGCCTGGTGCCAGAGCCATGGGCTCAAGCTTAATGCCAAGAAAAGTATAGTTATCCCCTTTGGAAAAAAACATGTACCCATGAATTACCACATAGGTGGCAGGACACTAAACATCAAAAGTGTGATGAGAGACTTAGGGACACAGGTGGACAGTGGTCTCACGTTCGATAACCACATCGCCACAACAGTCAGGAAATCCTTCTATGTGGCACATCTCATCACTAAGGGCTTTTCATACAGAAAAAAGGAGGTCATCATCCCACTGTACTCATCCCTCATTAGACCCATTGTAGAGTATAATGCCCCATTTGGTATGTACCTCACAAGACATCTGCAACAGCTGGAAAGGCCACAGAAATACCTCACTAAAAAGAATCACAGGCCTAAAGCAGATGCCATATGCTGACTGTCTAAAAAAACTCCAGCTATACTCTGTGGCATATCGTCTACTCAGAGGCGATCTCTGCTTAACATACATGGTCATGTCAAACCCTGAGCTGTTGGACATGCTCCACTTAAAGAAATCCCAATCCCTCAGAACCACATGCTCCAGGGATCTAAACTTTGTCATCACAATGAACAAAATATGCTGGAGGGATAGGTTCCTGACCCAGAGACTCCCCATACTCTGGAATAGACTGCCCATACATGTCAAGCAGAGAGCCTCATTGGCCCTCTTCAAAAGGAACCTTGATGATTGGATGGGAGATAGGAAATTCACCCCGGGATCATGTCAGTCGCCCTGATAGACAGGGGGTCCAGAGAAGTAAATATTGTGGGAAGAAATATCCAGGGAATTGTTATGGCTAGGCTCGTATAGGCTCTAGGGCCGATAGCCTAGTACCAACCTATGAACCTATGAATCTATGAAGATAGAGACTGGGTAGGCAATAGAGGAGGCAGCAATCTTTAGGTATTCATATGGAAGATTGTCTAAGAGGGTGAGCAGGGCTTAAGATTGTATAATACATTTTTTATGTAGGAAATAAACACAGATTTTAAGTTGAAAATGGCATTCATAGATCTTTGAAGTTTGTCAGGGTGGCAGGATTCTCTAGGGAGTTTTGGGTGAGGGTGGCTATTGAGTCTATAAAGTGGGAGTTAAATTTAGAAGCAGTTTCTAAGGGCGAGATGTCTGGGCAATGGTTATGGGTACTAGGAGTTCCATTGTGTAATATTTTCTTTATAGTGGACCAACATTTTGGGAGTTGTGTGTTTGGTTATTCTGTGGGTTGAAGTAATAATATTTTTTATCAGCAGAAACTTTTATTTTTTTGTCATGTTTCAAAGTTGTTTGTAAGTCTGTGAGCCTGATATTTGGATTTTTGCCAGTTTCTCAATCTTTGCCTCTCTTATGTGTTAAGTGTGTACTAGCAGGGGATAACCAGATTGAATGGGTGAATTTAATTCTCTATTTTCTTATAGAAGCAAGGCTATTGAGAATGTCTAGAAATAGTGTATTACATTTTAGAACAGCATTGTCCAGTGGTAGGGAATAGAGGATGGACCAATTAATGTTATTAAAGATGTCGTTAAGGATCTTGAAACTGAAATTTCAGAGATTACATCAGTCTTTACAAAGGTGCTGTTTGATATGGTGAGTTGCTAGTCTCTGAACATAGGTGGGATGGTGATCACTGGGGGGAGCCTGGAAGGGTTTTTGAAAAGTTGTAAAGGTTTGTATTTGAGACTAGGATCTAATCCAGTCCCAGTGTCATTAGCTTTGTTGAAGTGAGCGTGGGAAGTTATGAGTCATTTGAAAACATACAGATTGATACTAGTGGAAGGGTCGTCTGAGGTGAAGGTTTGCCAGTTAATATTGACATCACCAAGAATTATTATTTCATGAGAAATGGAGCTAGATACCCAGTGTAGGATGTCTTCTAGAATAGGGATGTTATTTCCTGGTGGAATATATAGGGCGATTATACATAGTGTTTTATGCTAATTTAATTTACAGTGACAGACAAGGATCTCAGCAGAGAGGAATTTAGGTAGGGAAATAGAAGAAGGAGAGACGGAGATATGGTTAGAAAACATGATTGATATACCACCACCTTTTTTATTTAATCTATCAGAGCAGATGATACTATAGCCAGCAGGAGAATTTCAGAGTCTTTTATATGTGGTTTGAGACACGTTTCTATAAGAATAATAATGTCTGGAGAGTAATGAGTAATCCATGAATGAAATTCATAGACTTTTTTTATTATATTTTGAATATTCGTGGCTATGATCTTCAAATTTTTAGTAGCTGTTGTTACAGTAGAAGAGACTGCAGGTGGAGAACAGAGGCAGTCAGGACCCGGGTTTAGGTGGACATTGCCACACAATATGATCTTTTTATTTTTTAATTTCCCCAAGTCAGGTTTCTAATACCACAACCGGAATGGACTCCATTACTAAGTCAAGGTATGACTAAAGTTCATGAAATTAGAATTGTTTCAATCTTTGATGTTAGCCAGAAGTATTCTTCACAGCACCCACAATGTGCCCAGTAATGACTCCTTCTGTAATTAGTATGGAATTACGTGTATCAGTAACATGTCTAAGTAAGACTGCAAATTCTTTTTTATAAGACCTGTTGTTCCTTCTGCTACTGGAACTGTCTGAGTATCCTTGTTTCATACTGCCCTAATTTCTTTCTGCAAATCCTGTATTTTATGACTTTGGGTCTCTCTGTACGTAAGACACTGTAGTCACTGGGTGTAGCAGTTTCAATGAGTAATGCTACTTTTGTCGTCTTTTCATGCACTATTATATCTGGTTTTCTCACATCTATTTTTGAACTGTTGGTAATGAGTGATCCTATGTGATATAAACCATCATTTTCTATACTGTTTTATGGCATGTTTTCAGTGTTTTTCAGCCACTTCAGTACCATAATGTTTGTACAGTGCAACAGTTTTGCCACATTATTATGCCTTTCAGTATACAGTCCTTCTGCCATTAGTATATCACAACCAGCAACAAGATGTGTGACTATTTCCAATTCTGTTTTACAAAACCTATATTAGTCTGTTTCTCTGCCATGTCCAAATGACTTTGTAAACCAACACGTATGCAATCTACTATCTTGGGCCGCCAATACTAAACCTTTCATTTTTTGGTTTAAATTAAATTCTCCTTATCAATTCCTGCATTTGATCCTGATCAACATGAGGTTGTTCCAATAACTTTCTATACTTGCAACTATATTTAGGCATTTTCCACATTTCTTGACTTCTCATCTGATTCTTCACCTTATATTCTTTCTTTTGTTTTTTGGCACATTCGGTTGCTGCTTGATTTTTATCTACTTCTGGCTTGATTTCCATTCCTACTTGACTCCGATATGCTTCTGCTAAACTAAGCAGGGAAGTCATCTTAGGCTTATTCTCCTCATGTTTCAAAATGTTCACTATATTTGGGTCTCACGAGGTCAGCAGATATATATGCAGTCCCACGATTGCAGGTCTATACATGTAATCAGTCTTAAGGAGGCCCATACCTCCTTCAGAATGAGGAATATATATTCTTGGTATGCACTGATTTTTATAAATCATTTGATGAGCATGAAACATCCTTCTTGTTTTCCTATCCAACCTATCCAACACCTTTTGGAGCCAGTCAGTCACTCCAAAACTGTAAGTTAAGACAGGAAGAGCAAATGGGTTTATAGCTTGGACTTTGTTCCTAGACGTCAACACTGTTTTCAGTATTAATTTAAGTCATCTAAAATGTTCCATACTAAGTTTTATTTACATTTGTTCATGTTTTTATTGTTGATCTTTAGTCATTTCACAAATATTTATACACTTCGTCTTACTCAAGTTCTTTTTTATCATGTTCTTGTCCCAAACTGGTGTTTTCTTGGTGCCGCAGCTTTCCAGATTTAAAAGTTGCTTTTGCACATTTATCAAGACCAAATGAGATTCTTATATCATCTGATAAAGTTTTGACCACTTGTAGTTGTGCTTTCAGTTTCTCATCTGATGAAATCTACAGTTTTACACTTTGTTGTTTTCTGGGAGCTAAATTATAACCATGACCTAATCTGTTAAATAGACAGCTTAATGGGTTAAGGGCAAGACAAAAAAGCAGTGGTGACAGAGAGTCACCCTGGAATATCCTCCTTTGAATTTGTCCGCAATCATGGCTTAATTGCAAAGTGATTTGCCACTGTTTCATGGTTGCTGTAATGTAATCGATCAGTGTAGGGTGTATCTTAGACATTTTTAAGCACTCTTTTATCCATGAATGTAGGATACTGTCAAATGCTTTTCTTTAGTCTGTCCATGCCATACTTAGATTCTTCCCCTTTTTTCAGTTCTCTATTATGACTTTATTTAACAACAAATGATCCTTTGCTCCAAATGACTTTCTTTTATAACCCCTTTTGTTCTACTGCCATGAATGAGTTTTCTTCTAAATGACTATAAACTCTGTTGGCATAAATTCCAGTGTATAGTTTATATGTCATCGGAAGACAAGTTACTGGTTTATAGTTTGCAATAGCTTGCAGGTTTGCTCTTAAGTAGGTGCATTGTTTTTCCTGTTGTTAACCAAGCTGGTATCCATTCAGGGTGTGCATATAAATAGTTCTTACTCAAGGCTAAATATCCATGCAAAAATGTTAATACTTTTAGCCAGAAGTTAGGTACTGCATCTGGGCCTGAGGTTTTCCAGTTAGGAGCTTTTCTTAACTTTGTTTCAGTGTCTCTGACCATTATGTCATCCCATTTCATATCCTGTACATTTGAACTTCTTATTCTTTCTTTTACTTCTTCTATCCATTTAGCATCCAAAAATGGAAAATTTCACATTAAAAAATAAGATCACAAAGAGATAACACAGAACAGAAGATTAGTCACATTTAAGTTAAGAAATAGAAGCTGAAGTTATGGAATACTTGCAAATTTTCCATATCTGGATGCTTTTGCCTGTATTTCTCTTTGAATATATTTGGGGCTGCCTTTTTGTGTTGATTCATTTGCCTTTCTCCTTTGCATAAATATTGCACCATATCAGATCTCTCTTTCTTTCCCATGTCCACATTTCTTTTTTATACGTTTCAAAGGTCTCCAGATTTTGTTGTTTATATTTTCACCAGCTGAAATGGCTAAGAAGTATGAAAGGGGGGGGACTATTTGTAGACTTAAAGGTGAGTAAGGTAAGAAGTCTTATGTGGTAGAAAGAGTAAAAATGTGATGTCACTAGAAAAGTTGTTAGGAGAAAGAGCAAGGTAACAAATAACAGCAGGTGCAGTGTTACAGAGTTGTAGAAGTTATTTGGGGGTTAGCAGCAAGATGTTCAAAGCAGGGGGTTACCTAGGTGCAGGTGTAGTTAGCAGAAAAGCCTGCCTAAGGTGATACTAAGTACTACAGTTTAATATTTTTGTTCTGTTTTAGTAAGGAAAAGGTCACTATTTACATGCTACAGACAGTAAATGCAATGGCAGTTATAGGGGAAGACAGATTTATACTGCAGCAAAGAACAAGTAAGGTAAAGTATGGTAAGGCAAGTAAAGTGGGGAAGGACTTTTGCAGTGGGAATATAACATGGAATAGACAAGACGGATGGGAGCTCAAGAGAAGGCCACATCTTACAGTATAAAGAAAATTCTATAGAACTTGCACCCAAAGAGCAATATGAGCTGTCACTAGTACAATGATGCCATGTACACACTGAATGTTTTATAGATTTATGCAGTTTTACAACGTCACTTGCAAAGATTAGGAATAGTAGGGGCCGCACTAATGACGACTGTGCACTGTTTCACTACTAGAGAGGGATCCGTTTAAGCCTAGAAAGAAACTGCCTTTTTGATGAGCACTAAATTCAGTGAGGTGGGTCTATATCACTTCATTGAGGTTTACTTACCTCGAACGGCTATTCATCAAACCGACATAATCGAACAGCCATTCACTGAATGTTCACATCACCAAATGTTTTTCTCATAGTAAGAAGTCACTTGGCCAGAATACCTATCTACACACACACCACAGTACATCAGACCCACCAATGTGTTCCCCACACCCCCTACTTATATATACCAACTCTGAGATTGCATTACAGTGGGGAAAAGGGTACATTTCTTTATGTTGGCCAAACAACTTCCTTCCCTGAGAAAATCATTCGCCGATGTGAACATTCGATGAAGGCCCATTCAAGGATGTTGGTTCGATGAATAGCCATTCTCAGTAAGTAAACTTCGATGAAGTGATATAGACCCCAGTGAGGCCATTGCCTTGATTCAAAGACCTGAGTGAGTGCAGCCCAACAGAAATAAGAGGAGAGTTGCTGAGGGAGTAAACCAATCAGAGAATCACAGAAATTCAACACGGTGGTGCTCTGTAACTAGATCTTGCAGCAAAACATAGTTTTCTCATCACTGTGAATGAAAACTACAGGTCTTAGCTCACAGATGGGTTGAATTGCAACCAACTTGTAAAACAATGGCAGTGAAAGCAGTAACTAATAAAAAAATAAAAACACAGTTCAACCTGTAGCTTGTCCACCTCTCTGTCTACTTTATGTACTAAAATACACTGCAGACTTCTTTCAGATAAATACTACTTAACTGTCTTCCAGAAAGCAAAAAGAAGGAAAAATTAACACTCATCCACCATAACTCCCAACCACACTAAACTGACTCTCCTCTAAGCAAAACTCACAGATCTAATACTCTCCACATAGCTCAGGTAAGGTTCCATAGCTATACCACATGCTCTTCAGGCTAACAGAAGCTTCCTGACAGCTTTTAAAAAATAAACAATCCACAGATCTTTTAATGAATTACAGTCGCCCAAACAATGTCTGCTACTATCCTATCCTTGGAAAATGATCAGAAAAAGCAGGAATTTCCAGCAAGTGACCAGTAGTTTAAGTTGCCTTCCTGTTGGCATTATGTACCTCCCCATTGGCTCCTTAATCAATCACAGTGTTTAATTTGTAGACTGGACCTAGCAGACAGCAGATAGAGCCTGCAGGTTAAAAGATAAAAAAAAAAAAAAGAAGCTGAGCTCAGTGGTAACACCCCCACCAAAACTTCAGGCAGTTGCTAGAATCTGCTGTCACAGAATAGTCCAAACCAAAAGCTCTTGCAGATTCCAGGTCCAGTCTGAAAACACAGCAATTTGGGGGGGGGGGTGGAGGGGAGATGGCCCAGTTTGTTCCTGGCTCTTCAATTTGTCAAACCATGAGCCAAAGTCAGAAAGGGGTGAAATGTTCTGGTGAAAGGTTATACTATCTTTTACTATTGGTGTAAATCTCTGATATTGTGGTCTGCCTCAAATTATTTTAATGATTAAACTGCAAGTGGTGATTTTTGTATTTTCTAGCGGATACTATACTGCAGATTTTTTAATATTATAAGCTGAATTTTGTAATTGCATAAAGAACAGATATTGTTCAAAGCACTATAGAAGCAAATTCTGTGAGTAATACATGTTATCTAGCTTGTAGCCATCTAGATATTTTGTTGTACAGAGATGCTTGTCTCCAAGGAATTTCAGATAAGAAAAGTCTGAACAGCAATAGGGGGCATGTGCTGAATTCTAGCTACTAGTTATCTTGGTATGTTCTGATAGTATCTCGCCTACCCATGCCTGCTGGGTATTTAACATGTTGCTTATACTCTGTGTAACATGGCCATTCAATTTGATTTTAACCAATGAATCTATAATTACTATGTAGGAAATCACATCAAATGTTTTTTAGTGTTCAGGATAAGTTACATGCACAGTAAGCCCCTCCTCAATGACTGCAGTAGCATTCTCAAAGAAAGTGACAAGTTTTTGTGGACAGTGCCTGCTTCTGATGGATCCATACTGGTCTATGCTCAGAAGCAGTACATCATCAGATTTCTTTTGAACCAGAACTTTGATAATCTTTTGCATAGCTTTACATGTGATACATGTCAGACTAAAAGGTTTCTAGCAGGTCTACCCATGTGTACCGAAACAAATACCAGCTGAGGTTCTGTAGTGCTACAGAGTACAGCCAGGCCAGGCCATCACAAAAATAAAAATGCACTCTAACAAAGCTGTAGCTGCACAATCGGCAGCATGGTATCTAAAATAGAAATATTCTTTTAGCTCTTGTAGTAATACTTCTCAGGTAATCCCTTTTGGCTTAATTCTTGGCAACTGTCTTTAACATTCATACAAAAAAAATAATTAAAAAAATATTGAATAATTGAATAGTACCCACGGTGGTGGTGCTGCAGTAGCGTTGTCACCTCACAGTAAGACGCTGACCGGTTCTATTCTCAGCTAGAGCGTCTTCTGCGTGGAGACATGTGTGAATGGGCGTACCTTCGTTGAAGGTTGTGCATCAGGGCTGGTAACTCGGCACGTAAAAATCAACTACCAATCATTAGCGGACTGGAGTTCCGCTGTGGTGACCCCTAACCGGGAAAAGCCGTAAAAAAACAACAACAACATTGAATAATTGAATAGTCTACACAAGCACTTGTATTTTCATCCATGTACTAATTTAGACTTCTTCAGAACTTGTATTGACAAAAAAATTATATATGATGAAATAGTGCAAATCCTGCCTCATGTCTTAAATCATGTGACTGCTAAAAATTCTCTAAATAAATACATTATTGATAAATCACTTAAAATAGCAGCTGGCATTCCTAGGTGGTTTCTCATCTAAGCTAGGCCTAACCCTGTTTAGCTTCTGAGATTAGATTAATTCAGAGTATATGTTTTTAATTTGGAATTCCTTTTATAAACCAAATGTGGGTATTTCCTACCACTTTGCCTTAATTCCAAAGTAAGTGAATTTAATCCAGTATTTTAATAACCTCCATAATGGCTCTAGAGTCCAGACTATAGTGAAGAATCATTGTCCTTTCAAGGGGGGGGGTCTTGACCTTACCTTTACTTATTGTGGTACCAACATCAATGTTTGATTTAATTTGCCTCAAAATAGGTCAGCTTTAGTTCACTAGCTGTCTGTTTCAACAAAAGGTCTAGATACCCCCTTTCATGGAACATCTTAATTAACTTGCCAAGTTTGTGAAAGAATGCGTCATCTTCGAATACTATTCTTGAAGTCCTCACCATCTATCCTTTTACTAGAGTTTTCTTCTCTTGGTAAGGGCGACAACTACTAAAATGCAGTATGAGTTAGACAAGTCAGGCTTTCTTTAAATACTAGAAATAAAATGTACCCGCTTCCACATCTTTGGTCTGTAGTACATGTAGATAGTGTATACTGTCCCTTGAAAAACTATGAGAAAACCTTTAAAAAATCATTGGCATTAAGCTAAATAAAAAAAAAAAAATCACACAGTAATTCTTTGGTACCTATCCACAATAAAAATATTATCCAGGAGCCTCAAGTGCAGATTCCAGTGAATAACTAAGATGGAATTGAAAACACAATGTTTTTCTCACCACTAGCATTATATTGACAAAAACTAGGACATATGCCATACCCATTGGCATCTGTCTGTCTAAAATACTGACCATAAAATAAAAATAATTGCTATTTAATATAAATTCTATAAACTGTGCAAGAATTCCAACATCTGTGGTGGAAAGTGTTTAAATTCCATCATATCCTTCCATAATGAGTAATTTCTCCCTGCACTATGGGATGTGTTGACTTGGACCTGGGTCTTCTCGAGGAATCTGGTGGAGCATTATTCTGAATGTTGCTAACACAGGCTTTTTATGCCCACCATTTTTGGTATACCAGAGGTCTGTTCTGGTATCCATTATGGCCTATTGTCTCCGCAGCATGGTGTAAGACTGAACCCATGTCATATTTAAAAGTTTTTCTGTAAAGGACTTGATCACATTCTCAAAGATTCCTGGAACGTTTTATAATACATTAGAGCATACCTCTCAACGGTACAGCTGGCCAAAAATCTGGGTGCTGATTAACATAAAATTTGTGTCTATAATTATTTAACCCCACCCACTCCAATGGAATTGTGAAATACCAACATTCAAACACAAATTGAAAAACAGACAAAATATTAAGTAAAACAAAATATAACCAGAACAATTATTTCATTTGCTATGTAAAAGGTTGACTAAATACAATAGCATGCAACTAATTCCTAAGTATTCATAAATATCCCTGGGTGTGCCACTTAAGTTATAACAAATGTGATTTGTAACAAAACACTGAGCCCTAAATAACACTAATAATTACATTTCTAGGCTTTTTTATTCTTCAAATAAACATGACAAGTATTTTTATTGTAGCGCCTAAGTGGGTAATACCAGTAAATAATGGCGGTCCCTGACTTGGGGCCTTCACCCCTAATTAATTTTGCTACTGTTTCTTGTATAACTGCAGAAATTGCGTTCCCTGCTTTTGGTACTTCATACCTTGCCTGTTATAAACAACCAGAAATAAAATACATGATATCATAAATTAACAAATGTTAGCCAGTGAGAAAGTAAGGGTGCCCTTTAGCTAGCATTACTGTAAAGACATTTTGTTTGCACATGACTCTTTTATAACACACTAGCTTTATTACATAACGATGTCCTCTTTGATTAGCTGCCAGCCAGCTGCAAGTCATGGGCAGGCTGAGGCTATAAATAGCTGTTTTTTTTAAGCTCTACAAGAGGCAGTCAGCCACTGCTGCACTGTCTCACGATGCTGTTGCCATCACAGACACCCATGCATGTTGATGATGTTGTGGGATGTGCAAGTGATGCGTGATGACATCAGCTTTAATGTAAGTAAACCAACAAAAAAATAAAAGAAAATCGGGATTTGAAGGGGCCACTCGGGAATTCATGGCACTCTATTACTTCACCCCCCAAAATGAGAAATAACGAGGAATTTGGTATGGTTGAGAGGTATGCATTAGAGACACTGAGTTTTCCAACAATGTCATTTTTGTAACCATAAATATATTTTTTCTGTCATTCCTCATTGTACAGGTATGGAATGTTTTTGAGTGGGTATGATGAAATTTGAGTGAGTTTGATTGGGGTTAAGGGCAGGGGTAAGTGTATGAGACTAACATATTGGAGAGTGTAGAAAATGCCTCTTTATGAGAGTCCCAGTGCAGCCACTAACTCCTGTCTGCTTTCAAGTACCTTTAAAATGATACTGAGGCATCACCTAAAATCTGACAAAGTATAATATCACAGACTTCAGTGAAAATATTATCCCACTTGGAACATGTCAGCTCTGAACCAGTATCCTCCAAAACAAAATGCTGACAAAAGAATCTGATATTAATTCTTTAAGCTGGCAGACCTAATCACAAAGATATGTAATATCCAAGAAAAAATATTTTATATCTTCCACCTAAACAGAAAAATATTTGAGTCAAACAAGTACTAGTACATCTTTAGCTTTTACATTAAGAAAATTATACAGATGAGTTGCTCTGGTGGTAACCCATTACTGATGTAGTTACTGTACATCAGCAAGTTCAGTGGCATCAAAAGTACTCACTCTAGGGATCTAAACCTCTTCTGCAACATCAACACAACAGTTTTGGGGGACAGATATATCTCACAGAGGATACCACTGCTATGGAACAGATGACCCATCAACATAAAACAAAGTTCATCCCTGTCCATATTCAAGCCCGACTTGGATTATGGGTAGGAAACAGAAAATTTACCCGCAGGCTGCCCCCTGTACTATTTATGGATAGAAGCAACTCATGAATGCGTTATTCCATGCATAGGTCCCCTCATATTATTTATGGTATAATCCTAGTTATTCTTGTCAGGGGTAATATAAGCTTAAAGTGGCCTGTAAAGGCGGTAAGCCCAGTCAGCATAGGTTCTGTTAGCAGCTTGGGAATTTGATAGAATGGCAAGAAGGGATGGGTGTGCCTGCCCTAGGTGGGAGGGTGCTCACTGATGATGGTCTCTAAGGGGAGGTGTGGCTCATGGATGAGGGTTGTCCTTGGAAGTGGTTAATGAGTGAGGGAGCAAGAGAAAGGAAGTGGGTAGGACATATAAAAGAAAAAACAAAACTTTGGAAGGAAGCAAAAATGTCAGGGCTCCTGGCAAAGCCTTAGGATTTGTGACTGGCCGCAGAAATTCCAGACTAAGTCTGGGAGAGTAGAAGATTAGTTGGTAGATCTGGTGTGGAAGTGGGGCAATTGGGGCTGGGCCAGTAAGAATGATGTGCAAGGGGAGACACAAAAATATTCAGCTCAGAGATTTCAGCCTAGACATCCTCTCCTTTTGGGCTTACCTTCCTTCTACAAGGACAAAACCGAATGCCTATCTAGCTATTATAACTTATTCACATATTGAAATTAGATATGTGCAAATGTTTAATATTCCAAGTTCATGGAATTCGACCAAGTGGAAAAGAAACAGTGGGCTATTTCAGAAAGTCCCTAGGTGAAAAGCTCCCTGTCCATACTGCAGACAGGCGGAGCACTATTCACTTCTTATAGCAAATCATAGCGCTTAAACTTTCAGAAAAATGAACAGTCAATATGGTTGACACTCAAGGTTTAGTACAGGGCCTCGTCCTCTTATGTCTTCATTAATAACCTTAGCTCTAACCTCCCCCACTGTAATGTATTAAAATATGTAAATGACATTTTCCTCCATGATGCACACAGGACATTCAGCTGTCTGCAAACCAACCTGCAAAACAGCTTCTCTAATCTATGCAACCAGGCTGCTACAAATAAGCTGTTAATAAATTTTAAGAAAACAAATGTTATGATATTCTCCACACCATGCAAACTACCCACTTTATAACCAGTTCTACTCAAAAAGGACAATGACATAACTATTCCCTATATCACTGAACAGAAATACTTGGGTCTACCACTAGATCCCTTCCTTAGCTTTACGACCTATGCAGACAGGATCTCATCTAAGGTACTTTCACAACTCAAATTATGCTATAGCGTATCGAATATCTCATCCCCCATTACTAGAACCTCTCTAGCCAAAAATGCCCTCCCTCCCAAGCAAGAGGATGGACTCTCATCCCATGTCTCCACTCCATATACAACACACAAAAAAATTCAAACCTTCAAAAATAAGATACGCAGATTTGTCTTACTGACCCTCAAGAACATCATTGTATTGTACTAAAATAACTCATTTGGCTTCCATTACCTTCAGAGACTTATTGTTACTATGTACTTTACTTTTCAAAGTCTTGAAACATGGTTATTGTCATCAACTAAGGTGATTTCTCCCCATTAGACAGCAAACCTACTCTGTAAGAAACAGCCAGAAAGGTTACTTAATTTTAGCCAGATCTCCATTCAAAACTGCCATTGGAGAAAGAGCCTTTTCAAAATAAAGTCATGCAACTTGGAATCACTTGTAAGATTTGGAAGTTACAAATCTCAAAGAAACACAAGCACTTAAAACTTCCTTAAACGAACATCTACAAGGTGAGGCTAAGTGAACTTGCTTCTGGGATTGTGGCCTAACTATAAATTAATATTTTGCATGTTGTATATTCTGTATATGTCTTTTGCATAACACCTTTTTCTGCAACAGTTTCTTCCTTCTGTTTATTAATAGCAGGGGACCACCAGATTGGCTTCCTTTTTTTTTGGAGGAGAGCATCTTGGTTCTATCGGGTATGGCTAGTTTCATGCATTTATGTACATGTTCGTACAGTGCATTGATGTATGATTCAGCAGTCATGCAGCTATTTTCCATTGGCACGGGTGCTGTGACGTTAGCCACCTCTGTTTTTAGGAGACCAAAGTCAGATTTGCAGAAGTTTTTCATGGTGGGTGCGATGTGGATTTCCATGGTCAGATCTGACCAAGGAGGGATTGACTACTGGTGTAGAGCAACAGTTGCCATTGTCAGTAGTAACCAGGTTAAGGATGTTCTGTCATCTAGTGGGGGTCAGAATGAGCTGGTCCAGGGGATTGGAACTGATGAATTCCAGGAAGCGCTGGGCCAGTATATTGGTGCTTGAGTAGTTCTTCCAGTTGATGAAGGGGTAGTTGAAGTCTCCTAGTATGAGAGTGTTGGGTTGAACCTTGATAGATTCCAGGGTGCTTAGGAATGTGGAGTGAGAGTCTAGGGACATGGGTGGGGACCTATAGCAGGCTATGACCTGGATCTCCATCTTACCCAGTGTTAGTTGTACCTGAAGTATCTGAGATGCGTTATGCAGGTGTGCATATCCTTTATGAATATGGAGACACCACCGCCTTTGGAGCTACGGTCCATGTTTCGGGGCCAAAAGGTGTGGAATGAGTTATAGCCTAGTAGTGCAAAGGTGCTTTCTGCTGCTTTAAACCAGGTCTCTGTTATAGCACAAATGTCGATGTTCTCCATTTTGAGGAGTGCTTCGACCGAGTGCATCTTGAGATTTAGACTTCTAGCACTGAGCAGCATGACCCTTAGATTGCATTTATTTATAGCTGTTATAGTGGCAATTTGGTCTTTGGAACACCACCTAAAAAAGCCAATATAGGGGAGGCAAGAGCCTTAGCCAGTACCTGGAAACCCAGGAGTGACAGATGCAGGCCATCTCTAGAAAAGCATCGAGGTCTGTCAGTAATGTCATCCCAAGCAGACAGATACCGGATCCCTTTAGAATGACACCAGAAACTTAGCCAGTTGTTGAAGTCAATCATTTTTTGTTTGTACTGCGATATGATTTTGGGTGATGGTAGGATACTGCTCAGGGCTAGGGTCATACCTGCCTGGGCCACATAATCCGAGAGCTCCACCATGTCTCTTTTCATATAGTCCAGGGAGGTGCATTTCAGGTCATTCCCACCCACATGACCAATGACAGAGTCATACTTGTAGTTGTTGTGGAGTGACCTGAGTGCATATGTTATGTTTCAGATTCTGGCAACTAATAGACAGCTGACTGTTACCTTCTCCTTATTCAACCTAGTGAGGGGGACATCTGTGTGCCTCACTATTGAGTCACCTATGATTAGTGTATTGGGCAAGGTGTTTAGCTGTAGGGGATTAGCTTAAGGGGCACACTGTGAAGGTGAGCTATGTGTCCTGTGGTTTGTACTGTGTTGTGGTCATCAAGTGCATTTCTGTCTTGGAGGTCTTTGCTGTTTGGGTAAATTTCTATTGAGAGCCTCTGCGAAGATGGGTGTGTGGTTTGTGTTTTTATGTGAGCCATGTGATGGTGCGTGTTCTGGAGGGCTATCTGTTCCATGTGGTGTGGTGCAGGTGCTGACCTTCTCCTCTTGACCAGCTAATCCAGTCTTGGCTGGAGAGTGCATAACTTTCAATTTAGTGATATAAGTGCATTACTTACAAGTCCGAGTGATGGGGGGTAAGAGGAGAGGGGTTGTCTGTGTATATGAGGCAGTTGCTACACTGCCTCAGAATGCCGAAGTGCACCAGGTTAATAGGAGAAAGCACAGGAAACTGCGCTTTAATCATGCCAGGAGGGGTGGTCATAACTACTAAGTACTGGAACTATTTCATAGGTTCATAGGTTCATAGGTAGGTACTAGGCTATCTGCCCGAAGGCATTTATAAGCCTAGCCAGAATGTGTTGGCTTTCGCCACCCCCTTAGATTAGTTCCCTGTGCCTCTGTCCAGCAGAGCCATTGAAATGATCCCTGGGGTAAACTTTCTGTTTCCCATCCACTCGTCAAGGTTTCTCTTGAAGTGGGTTAGCGAGGAGCTTTGCCTAATGTAGATTGGAATCTTGTTCCAGAGCATGGGAAGTCTCTGGGACAGGAATCTATCCCTCAAGCACGTCCTATTTATTTTTGTTGTGAGGTTTAGATCCCTGGAGCATGTGACTCAAGGGGATATGGGTTTCTTTAGGTGGAGCATGTCCATCAATTTTGGATTGGACATGGTCTTGTATGCCAGGCAGAGATCACCTCTGAGTAGGCGGTATGCAACTGAGTAGAGCTGGAGTTTCTTCAGTCAAGCTGCATAGGGCATCTGCTTGAGGCCAATGATCCTCGTAGTGAGGTATTTCTGTGGTCTTTTCAGTTGTTGCAGGTGTCTTGTAAGGTACATCCAAAATGGGGCATTGTACTCTATGATGAGTCTGATGAGTGATGCATAGAGGGGCCCGATGACCTCTTTCGATCTGGATGCAAACCCGTTTGTGATTAGGTGGGCCACATAGAAGGATTTTTTAACCACTTTGTCAATGTGATTATCAAAGGCAAGGTTACTATCTACTTGGGTCCCCAGATCTCTTATTATGTCTACCGTATTTAGGGGGCTACCACCTATGTGGTAGTTTGTGGGTACTTTGTTTTTTTCCAAAGGGGATGACTATGCACTTTTTGACATTTAGCTTGAGGCCATGGTTTTGACACCAGGTATCTGTCTTAGTGAGACCCTTTTGGAGGATGTCTGTGTCAGCCGGAGAGTCAATTATAGCCCCTAGTTTGCAGTTGTCTGTGAACTTGGTCAGCCATAGTCCTGTGCTTACCTGTACCTCTGAGAAGTATGTGCCGAACAGGAGGGGTCCTAGGACTGAGCCCTGGGGAATGTCACTTGTAACCAGTTTAAAGTCAGACCTAGCTCCCGAAACTCTTACCATGAGGGTTCTGTCCGTGAGCCAGTTGGCAACCCATCTTGTGACATAGGGGTTTATGTTCAGGCTGGTGAACTTGTCTATAATACCTGAGTAAGAAATGTTGTCAAAGGCCTTTGCGAGGTCAAGGTAAGCTGTGTGGACTACCTTTCCCTCATCTATAGTCTTGGTAACTGCCTCAAAGAAGTCCACCAGGCACATAGCCTGTGGAGAAGCTGAGTTTAAACAGTGTGTTTAGGTGAGGGGTTAGTTTATCTTTGAGCTTGTGTAGGACGCAGCCTGGGACACCATCCGGTCTCACTGATGCTGTGTTTTTGGCTTTGGAGAGGGCTGTTTTAACCTGAGTGGCTGTGATTTCAGGGGCTCTACATTCTTCTGGTATGGTTATGAGCCCTTTTGGGAGTGAGAGGTGGGTGAAGTTTGCACTGAACCTGTCTGCCAGGATGTTGGCGATATCAGTTGGTTCATTGTATTTTGTGCCATTCTGCACTAAATCCGAGTAGATCTGAGAATTGCCACTTAGATTCTTGACATAGCTAAAGAATGCCTTGTGGTTATCTTTGGAGTCCTTGGCAATTTTTCTTTCAAAGCTAGCCTTGGATGATTTTATGAGGGATCATAGTTTCTTGCTGATACTGATCAGGGATGTCTTCCCTTCTTGGGATTTTACTCTTTTCTGTACTAGTTTCCTCCTTCTATTGTATAGCTTGTTAATGGCAGAGGTCCACCAGACTGGTTTCCTTTTCTTGGAGGAGTGAGTCTTGGTTTTGTTTGGAATAGCATGATCCATGCATTCTTGTAGGTGATGGTTGAGTGCATTAGTAAAGGATTTTGCAGCTTGGACAGCGTTATCCTTTAGCATGGGGGCTTTGAAACTTCCCACCTCGGTCTTAAGTAATGTGAAGTTTGATTTTGAAACGTTTTTCATGGTGGTTTCTTTAACTGGGGGGGGTGGGGGTGGCAGTGGAATGTGGATTTCCAGAGTGATTAGTTTATGGTCAGATCTAACCAGTGAGGGGTTGACCTCTGGTGTGGAACACCGGTCGCCTATGTTGGTGATGACCAGGTCCAATATGTTGTCACCTCTGGTGGGGGTGTTGACCAGTTGATCCAGGGCATTTGAGTTTATAAATTCTAGGAAATGTTGGGCAATGGAATTTGTACTTGAGTAGTTCTCCCAGTTAATGTTTGGGTAATTGAAATCACCCAATATCAGGGTGTTTGGTAGGACCTTTATGTTTCCCAGTGTTTCCAGGAATGTGGAGTGGGGGTTCTGAGACATGGTGGGTGTTCTTTAGCAAGCTATAATTTGAATAGCAGTTTTGCCCATTGTTAGTTGCACGTGGATGATCTCTGAAGCATTGTGCTGTGCCACTAACCTGGAAGTGTGGGTATCCTTGATGAATATGGATACTCCCCCACCTTTTGTATTTCGTTCCAAATTTTGTGGCCGAAATGTATGGCATGATTTGTAACCTGGTAGTGCTGGGGTATTCTCTGGAGCCTTAAACCAGGTTTCTGTTACTGCACATATATCGATTTACTCCTTACTGAGGAGTGCCTCGAGTGTGTGCATTTTGAGGTTTAGATTTCTGGCATTGAGTAGCATTACCCTCAGGTTTTTGTTACTTGTGCTATTTATGGTGGTGGGTTTGTCTTTTGAGCCTTGCCTAAAAAAGGCACTATGGGGGTGGCAAGAGCCTTGGCCAGTATTCAAAAGCCTAAGGGTGACAGGTGCAAGCCATCTCTAGTGAAGCAGCGTGGCTTGTTGAGCATGTCTTCCCAGGCTGACAGACACTGGATCCCCTTTGATTCGCACCAAAAGCTGAGCCAATTGTTGAAATTGATAATTTTTTCTCTATACCGTGGTATCATTTTTGGTGAGGGCAGGATGCTACTCAGGGTCAGGATCATACCGGCCTGGTTTACGTGATTAGAGAGCTCCTCCATATCTCTTTTCATGTAGTCCAGGGAGGTACGAGTCAGGTCATTCACACCAACATGGACAATGCCAGAGTCATATCTGTACTTGTTCTGGAGTGACCTGAGTGCTTGTGTTATGTGGTGGATCCTGGCACCCGACAGGCAGCTGACAGTAACCTTTTCCTTGTTCAGCCTAGTGAGTGGGACATCAGTGTGCCTGACTACAGAGTCACCTATTACTAGTGTGTTGGGTATGTTATTTTGTCTTAAGGGCTGTGATTATGTGGCACACTGGTTTTGTGAAGTATGTGTTTCATGGTTTGTGTTGGGGGGTGGAGGTTGCTTGGATGTCTGCTTTGGAGGTCTCTGTTGTTTTTGCAGATTTTTATTTAGAGCTTCCGAGTATGTTTTTGTGCATTTATGTGTGTTTTTTGCCGGTGCTGGTTTCATAGGTCTATGTGAGACTGGTGGTGTGATGCAAGTAATTCCCTTCTCCTCTTGACTGCCTGGTCCAGTCTTGGATTGAGAGAGCTTAGCCTCCAGTTTGGCTGTATAATTGCATCTCTCACATGTGTTAGTTTTTGGTGGAAGGAAGAGAGGGCTGTCTGTATACATGAGGCTGTTGTAACATTGCTGCAAAATGCCCAGATTCACCAGTTGAACTGGAGAGTACACCTGAAACTGCCCTTTAGACATGCCTGGATAGGTACAGTGAACTGTTTTACTGATTGGCTGGTAAGGTCAAATAGAGACCCTTGTCCTTCTCTACAGTATAGGGGGGGGTCTAGTGCTAAGGTTTATTAGTGCTTGCTATGAGTTTTGAGCAAGTGCCGGTATGAGAAGTGAATGGTTTGAGTGCTTAAGTTGAAAGTTTGTCTAGTTCCAAGGGAAAAATTGAAGAGTAGACTTTGTGGAGCCTGGAATAGTTATACCCTAGCTAACCGCTGCCCGGCGAGCAAAACTGCGCAAATGTGGGTTTTATGAAAGAGATAGAAATTAGCCTAAAGTGGTCAATAAACTACTAATTTCTGGGCTGAAACCACGCCTCCAGGGACAGATAGGCTGCTCAAAGCTCCCTCTCTCACATTGAGCAGAGAAACTTCCTTCTATCCAAGTAAGGTATGGGCAAACACAGCAACTTGTAACACAGCCCTGATTTCAGCACTAACCTGAAAATGGACTATACTAGCTTAGAAAGGTGGGAAACAAGTATATATATATATATTTTTTCAGAAAATAAAGCAGATACAATCAAAAAACACTTTAAATGCACAGAAATGGCTATCACACTTGAGTGTGTAGCCTACAACAGTTAAACAGGTAATTTAAACACAAAGATGACTTTGTTAAAGTGCAGGCAGCAAAATAAGTACAATATGCAGCTGAAACAAACTTTTTAAATCACAGAAACTCTAGAAAATTGGCATTTTAGGCGGAATGAGCTAAAGGCAGCAAGAAAATGCAGAAAAGTGATACTTAATCACTCCAAAGTCTCTCTTTTATCTCTCTGCTGCTGTAGAACTCTGCAGGGCACTGGGCAGGAGCTTGCTGAGCTGTATACTAGCACAAAAACCTTGCAAATGAGGGTTTTATAGCAGGGAAATGAAAGATAGAAATTAGCCCAAAATGGCCAATAAACTACTAATTTCTGGCCTGAAACCACTCCTCCAGGGATAGATAGGCTGCTCAAAGCTCCCTCTCTCACAGTGAACAGAGAAACATCCTTCTGTCCAAGTAAGGTATGGGCAAACACAGAAACTTATAACACAGCCCTGAATTCAGCACTAACCTGAAAACTGGACTATACTAGCTTAGAAAGGCAGGAAAACAGGTATATTTTTTTGGTTTTTTTATTTTTGCTTTTTTTAGAAAATAAAGCAGACACAGTAAAAAAAAAACACTTTAAATACACAGAAGCTTGCTGAGCTGTATACTAGCACAAAACTACAACTAGTGCTGATGGCACTTAGGTGTTCTACAATAATTGCTACAAAAACCTGCTGAAGTGCAAAACGATGAAGCTATTTGAAGTGCAAGAGAAAAAAAACTAGCAAGATTCAAGGGAAAAACTGAAGAGCAGACTTTCTGGCACCAGTAATAGTTTAACTCAGCTGTGCACCGCTAGGCGGACCTTAAACAAGTGTAAACCTGTGCAAATGCAGGCCTTTAAACCAGAAAGTTGAAAGGGATGGAAAAACTGCCCAAACAGTCAATAAACTCCAATTTCTGAGCCAGAAACCACTCCTCTTGTGGTAGATAGGCTACTTAGTGCTTAACACTCCCACTGATAAGCTAGAAGGCTTTCCTCCAATGCAGAAAGGCTTGGGGGGGCTCAGAAGCTTACAAACAGTCCTGGATACAGCAAATCTGTATCTGGACTAGACTAGTTACAGGAAAGGTGGGAAACAAGCTTAGAACTTTATTTTTAATTTAAATTTTAAATAAAATATTGAAAACAAGTGCAGAAAGCAGTAAATTAGGAAAATAATCAAAATGGAGGCACTTAGAGTATCTCTTTCCCCTTCCTGATGCTGTTGCAGTCTGCAGCACACCAAAACCGGATCCATGGAACTTAAACAAGTGCTAACCCATGAAAACGTGGGCTTTTAAACCAGAAGGGCTACCTAGTGCTTAACACTCCCACTGATAAGCTAGAAGCCTCCCTACAACACAAAAAGGCTTAGGGGACTCAAAAGCTTACAAACAGTCCTGGATACAGTAAATCTGTATCTGGACTAGACTAGTTACAGGAAAGGTGGGCTTTTAAACTTCCTATTGTTCTGTTTTGCTATAGATCAGCCTTGTTCTTATACTCAGTCACTGCATTTTTACATTATTCATCATCTATCCCTCTTCTAATCAATTCATCTTTATGAGACTGTTTTTGATTTATGTCAAGGAGAGAAACTCAACACAACATAAGGAGCATTTTTTATTAAAACACGCCTCATTAAAAAAAAATTAAGATATTTGAAGGAGTGATCTAGCATTTTAAAACACCCTTCCACATTTTAGTTTTCCACTGTAATTTCTGAGTGTCTCTAAAACTTGTTTTCTTAATATTTGATATAAGAGTCAAATTCTAGTAAAGGTTGCAGGAAAACAATCAAAACTTTTCTTTTTAACTAGAGGTGCAAATCAAGGCCCTCCTCTTTCTTTTCGCGCCTCTTGGTAATGCACACAGAATCACTGGCATAATAATACTGGACAATGATGAAGTTACATCTTCCAGCAAGGAATATAAGCTCTGATGTTTTTAAATAATCTTTTAATGTTCCTAATCACCCAAGAAAGTGTTATTATTTAACTCATCACTGTGATAATTAGCTTTGGAGCTTTGCCATGTTACCAGATTAGGAGACTGAATACCACATATCAGAAGCATTTACATTAGAACAGAGAAAGTTGATAAACAGTATCTGTTCAGATGGGAAGTACCTGTTTTAAATGTCCACATCTTATGTAATCCACATAATTCGCTATTTTCTGCATATAATAAAAATCATATAGAAAATTAATTCAGACTGAGCGTCATATTGTTTTACGGTTCATTAATGAATAATAAGCCACAGCTCTGGAAATATAACCTGTTCAAATAATTTCTTTTACCAGAACCTACGGTACATGTCATACAGTTCACCTCTTTAGTTATAAAATTCCTATGAGGTGGAAGAAAAGGAAAGGGTAGACTCATTTAAATTCAATAATAATATAGTCAAAAGCGGTCTGTTCATCTCAGACACATACATTTATTTTAACAGCTCATTTCAAGTCAGTATCAAACCAGGTAAATCTTAATTGCTCATCTTTCTGTAAGCAGAGTGAAGTAAAAAGATTAACTGATCTTACTAACTTTTGAAGTTGATAGTGCCAAATGTTGTTTTTTTATTACAAGACATAATTCAGCTATTAATAAAACCCTCATTAATTAAACAGTCTTCAAGAAACTCACTCTAAAGCAAGTGCTAAGACTTTATTTGTTAATATTATAATGCACATGCAAATGCTACTAATTTCCTGCAGGATCAATAAAGTATTTCTGATTCTGATTCTGATGAGGTAATTATCATCAAAGGTTATTTCTGATTTTATTTACTTAAAGTAAAACTGTCAGTTTGCATCAATGCATTTCTTTTGATTCTTAAATATATACTGTACGGTTTCATTAATGAAAAACTCAAGCCAGCATTTTCTCACCATTTAATAGATCTAATTGTGTGCAGCTACGTACAAATGCTAGAGATGATCTTGCTAATCTCTGTGAAACAACTGGGAATCAAATGAGGTATTGTTTGATCAGAACTTGTCAATATCCAGATTTGTTTTATAACTCATTTTACAGATTTTTCTTTTTGATGGAGATTCTGGGTTGGTCATATATTCACAGGTCCTTCTCCTTCACAGTCTGACAAGCAAAAGCCTGCACATTTTAGAAATTCAAATTTTGGATATATTTATCAGTATGCTAGCTCTATTCACCACATATTTTGGTCCAGCTCACCTCTCCACTCATTTACTGGAAAAAACTTTTAAGTGGCATTTGGTCTAACAGAATATTATACCAGTTTTGCCTTAAAATATAGGGTACATGAACACACTGAACTATTCCAGCAACATAGCTTCTTTTTTCTAAACATTTAATAGCTTAAAAATACATATATATATATATATATATATATATATATATATATATATATATATATATATATATACACACACACACACACACACACACACACACACACACACACACTCATATATATATATATATATATATATATATATATATATATATATATATATATATATATAGTTACCATTTGAAAGAAGAACATTAATATGAGCAAATGCTTTTTCCTGGTATAAAAAAGTGAATGCTCATATGAGCAAGCACTCATTCAAGTGAAGTTTTTGCTGTGTAGTTGGGTAAGGGAATTTGCCATTATTCTGCTGCTGTGCAATCTTGGAGTTAATATATATAATTAGCAGGGAGTGGGAGGGTACAGCCCCCACTTGAAGAGTGCAGGACGCTTGCCCCTTTCAAAAAAAAAAAAGTTTTATTTTTTTTGATTTTTAATCACTTTAGATTTGCTCTAAAGCAATCACTCTTTGAACGTCCACACACACTTATAGATAGATAGATATAGATGTAGATATATATATATATATATATATATATATATATATATATATATATATATATAGTTCATCAGTATTACAGATTTGCACACCTTGTTTAAATCTACTATGGTATGAAAATGTTTATCAGGGAGTTGAATTTTTACCCCTTTCCCTTCTTAGCCAGTGAATGCCCTCACCTCTGTTTTTGAATAAATAATTTCTAGAAGAATTATTCTGTCAATTGCCCTTTTCCAACTTATTTATACTTCAGAAACTGTAATATTGCTAGTTACAATAAAGGCTAAATTCAAAGGATCATGCATCAATCAGTTATTAAGTCACATGACATCAGAATTAGACTACAGTAACAGAGGAATGTCGCGGTATAGCCACTTGCAAAACATTTTAGAGAATATCTGCATTCAAGCTTTGTTTTAGACTAATGAGGCTCATTCTATTTAATTTTGGAAATACATATCAAAAGGAGATTCAGAGATGATGGTACAGCACTGTACAAGGGACATGTCTGAGGCATTGCCTTGCACATTCCTTTGAATAACAGTGAGTATATAAAGAATTAAGAATATGGCCATGGAAAGCAATATGTGAGGTCAACATAACAGGAATGGGCAGTAGAAGATGTGAAGTAGACGACCCATAAGGCACTGCATGCAAGGGTTGTCAAAGTATGAAGGAAAAGAGTGAGAAAGAGCAAACAGAAAGGAAAGTTTTAACTACAGTTCCCACAATTGTCTACATGCATTATGGAAAGCAACAGTGCGAAGACTGTCTCTGAAGATCTGTACTATCAGTAATCATAAATAATGAAAGAACAATTGAATAAATATATACATAAACATCACAGCCACAGATCTACAGAGGGATGCATTATATTACAGCAGCTGTACATGACATGAAGGTTGGTGACTAACCCTGTCCAATGCAGCAACCTACAGCAGAAAATAACATGTCACATGTATGGAACATAACAGTGATTTCTTGCAGAAATGTAAATATGTGTAGCAAGCCAATAGCAAGTGAACAAAAACTTTTGCAGACTTAAACATGTTGAATAAAATGAAACTGCTAGACGGCCATAGCTATGATAAAAAATCAAACAGTGGCATGAAATAGGTAAAAGGTGGGCCATTAATGCATGAAATAGGTAAAAGGTGGGCCATTAATGGATTTAAAAGAAGAATCAAAGCCTGAGCATATAACTCAAATGTTTAGTATTCTGGGATGGAAGGTAAACAGAATTCAGACACATGTGGAGCCACAAAACAAAGTGGCAGTGACAAGATACCACCTGTGGTGTTCCATCCTCAGTAAATAGGGTGATTCAGCCCAATGTGGCCCTCGGGGGGGGGGTGGAGGAGGAAGATGAGACAGGCTCCACAAGCTGTACAGTAAATGATAGTAGAGAGACAGCAAACTCCATACAACCAGATAAATACCTGGCAGGACCTGATACTAGGGCTTAAAAGACAGCAATGGGTGTGTTTCAAAATGATAACATTAATAGGAGATAATCTGAGCATCCCAAGCAGTGGCTGAAGCTTTCATCAAACAACATCAAAGTCAATATCGGTGGGCATATTTTCCAGTGCAATAAACATATAACAGATGCAACATTAGTAGTCCATTAGCAAATGAGGCAGATAAGGTGCAAAGAACATTTGGCCAAAGTCCACATTGTAAGCATAGCACATCCTTTAGCAGGCCTATCATTCTGAATCTGTGTCTAGGCAAAATATTCTATTGAAGCACTATCAAAAAGATACTACAGCAGATGTTAAATTATCAATTTGATGTCACAGCTGGAAATACAGAAGCTAACTAAAGTATATAATAAGTCATTACACAGATATATATTGTGCCAAGACCATTCTTAGTATGCCAAGTTGTGGCTAATGCATGTACAGAGACACAAGGCATAAATAACAGTCTACACAAATACTAGACAGATGTAACTACCTCAAGTGCATGTGGCATATACTACATAATGCCATCAGTGTGATTCCTAGACAATGGAAAGATTGTAAAAGTAGACACAGATAATATTTACTTAACTAAGAGCCAATGTTCACAAATTAGCACTGTAAGTTGTATATGCTGAGAACTCACAGCATGTGATAACTATTCACCCCAAGTTATACAGACAGCAGTTTGGCAGACTGATGTGATGTAACTACCTTGAGTGTATCACAACAGGATGCAATGTATGCAAATCATATGATCACAAACCTTCCAAACCACATAAATACCACAATTAGATCACCAGAGGCTAATAGGCCTATTTGGTGTCATATAGGGTGCAGAGGTTCATAACACTAAAGCCAGACAGAGGAACTGGGAAAACATAAGACATAACCAAAAATAGGAAGTAAGCAAGCTATTTTGAGAAATGTGGCATACTCAGTAAACTGCCAAGGACAATATACTCTGTGTAGATGAATATAGTGTTGTATGATGTCTTGTGATGAAATATATACATTTGGTTATTGCTGTTAACTGCATTCTGTAATGCATGGTGCCAAAACAAGTACTACTCTGGCTGTCTATAAGCCTAGTCTTACTGATCATCATGGAAATATTGAATAGAGAAAACTATAAAGCAGCTAAGACAAGAAGTATCATTGTTAGAAGATTATAGAAGAGGGAACAGCTCAATGAAAATATTAAAAAAGATAGATGTGATAAAAGCAATGCGTGGTATTAGAACAGACCAGGATCTTTTATGCACTATTGGAGATAACAAACTAAAAATTACAAAACAGGCGGAAAGACTTAGAAGATAGAAGATAGATATAAGGGAAAAACACAAAATAAACACATTATTGATGACCCAAAAAAGTTTTATAGAGAACTGGGAAATAAGGTAAAAGGAATAGATAGACAGCCAAAAAAAGAGGAAGTAGATACATTTTGGAGAAGTATCTATGAAGATCCTGTGGAACATAACAAAGATGCTAAATGGATAGAAGAAGTAAAAGAGAGAATAAGAAGTTTAAAGGTACAGGATATGAAATGGGATGAAATAACAACCAGAGAGATTGAAATAAAGTTGAGAAAAGCCTCTAACTGGAAAACCCCAGGCCCAGATGCAGTACCTAACTTTTGGCTTAAAGTATTAACTTCTTTGCATGATGATTTAGCCATGAGTAAGAACTATTTATATATGCACCCCGAACACACACCACACTGGTTAACAACAGGAAAAACAATGCTCTTACTTAAGAGTGAACCTGCAAGCTACCCTAAAAATTATGGACCAATAATTTGTCTTCCGACAACATACAAACTATACATGGGAATTAACGCTGTTTATAGTCATTTAGAGGAAAGCTCAATTATGGCAGTAGAACAAAAGGGCAATAAAAGAAAGTCATATGGAACAAAGGACCATTTGTTGTTAAACAAAGTTATAGTGGAGAATTGTAAGGAGGGGAAGAACCTAAGTATGGCATGGATTGACTACAAAAAAGCATTTGATAGTATCCAACGTTCATGGATAAAAGAGTGCTTAAAAATGTATAAGATACACCCTGCACTGATTGATTACATTACAATAACCATGAAACAGTGGCAGACTACTTTGCAATTAAGTCATGATAAAGGACAGATTATTATCCCAGGGATAAAAATTCAAATAGGGATATTCCAGGGTGACTCTCTGTCACCCTTGTTATTCTGCCTTGCCATTAACCCATTAAGCTGCATACTTAACAGCCTAGGCCATGGCTACAATTTGGCTTCTAGAAAACAACAAAGTCTAATGACTTCTCAACTTCTCTTTGTTCATCATCTTCTTTTGGCTGTTCCCGTTAGGGGTCACCACAGCGGATCTTCTGTTTCCATTTCTTCCTGTCCTCTGCATCATGCTCTTTCACACCAATCGCCTGCATGTCCTCTCTCACCACATCCATAAACCTTATCTTAGGCCTTCCTCTTTTCCTCTTACCTGGCAGCTCCATCCTTAGCATAATTTTCCCAATATACCCAGCATCCCTCTTCAGCACATGTCCAAACTAAAGCAATCTTGCCTCTCTTGCTTTGTCTCCAAACTGTCCAACCTGAGCTGACCCTCTAATATACTGATTCCTAATCCTATCCATCCTAGTCACACCCAGTGCAAATCTTAACATCTTTAACTCTGCCACATCCAGCTCTGACTCCTGCCTTTTTGTCCGTGCCACCGTCTCCAACCCATATAACATAGCTGGTCTCACTACACTCTTGTAGACCTTCCCTTTCACTCTTACTGGTACCCATCTGTCACAAATCACTCCTAACACTCTTCTCCACCCATTCCACCTTGCCTGTACTCTCTTCTTCACCTCTCTTCCTCACTCACCGTTACTCTGAATTGTTGATCCCAAGTACTTAAACTCATCCACCTTTACCAACTCTACTCCCTGCATCCTCACCATTCCTCTACCCTCCCTCACGTTTACACACATATATTCTGTTTTAGCCCTGCTGACCTTCATTCCTCTCCTCTCTAAAGTATATCTCCACCTCTCCAGGGTCTCTTCAACCTGGTCCCTACTCTCACTACATATCACAATGTCATCTGCAAACATCATAGTCCACGGGGCCTCCTGTCTGATTTCATCTGTCAACCTGTCCATCACCACTACAAATAAGAAAGGGCTCAGAGCTGATCCTTGATGTAATCCCACCTCCACCTTAAACGTATCTGTCACTCCCACTGCAGTCCTCACCAATGTCACACTACCCATGTACATATCCTGTACCACTTTTACATACTTCTCTGCCACTCCCGACTTCCTCATGCAGTACCACAACTCCTTTCTAGGCACCCTGTCATATGCTTTCTCTAAGTCCACAAAGACACAATGCAACTCCTTCTGACCTTCTCTGTACTTCTCCAACAACACTCTCAGAGCAAATATTTCATCTGTGGTGCCCTTTTCTGGCATGAAACCATACTGCTGATCACTAATCATCACCTCCCTTCTTAACCTAGCTTCCACTACTCTTTCCAATAACTTCAAGCTGTGACTGATCAATTTTATCCCTCTGTAGTTACTGCAGCTCTGCACATCACCCTTATTCTTAAAGATAGGTACCAAAACACTTTTTCTCCACTCCTCAGGCATCCTCTGACTTTCCAAAATTTCATTAAACAATGTGGTTAAAAATTCCACTGCCATTTCACCTAAGCACCTCCATGCTACCACTGGTATGTCATCTGGGCCAGCAGCCTTTCCATTCTTCAGCCTCTTCATAGCTGTCCTTACTTCCTACTTGCTAATCTGTTTCACTTCCTGATTCGCTATCCCCACATCATCCAACCTTCTTTCTCTCTCATTCTCTTCATTCATCAGCCCTTCAAAGTACTCTTTCCATCTGCTCAACACACTTTCCTCACTTGTGAGTACATTTCCCTCACTATCCTTTATCACACTTACCTGCTGCACATTTTTCCCAGATCTGTCCCTCTGTCTAGCCAATTGGTACAGGTCCTTTTCTCCCTCTTTAGTGTCCAGTCTCTCATACAACTCTCCATATGCCTTATCCTTAGCCTTCGCCACCTCTATCTTTGCCATGCATCTCATCTCCTTATACTCATGTCTACTTTCTTCATCTCTTTGACAATCCCACTTCTTCTTCGCCAGCCTCTTCCTCTGTATACTCTCCTGTACTTCTTCATTCCACCACCAGGTCTCCTTGTCCTCCTTCCTCTGTCCAGATGTCACACCAAGCACCTTTCTAGCAGTCTCCCTTACTAGCTCTGCTGTAGTTACCCAACTATTCGGTAACTCTTCACTGCCTCCCAGCGCCTGTCTTAACTCTTCCCTGAACTCCACCTCACAATCACCCTTTTTTAACTTCCACCATTTAATCTTTGGAACTGCTTTCACACTCCTCCTCCTCTTCTTGATCACCAACGTCATCCTACAGACCACCATTCTATGCTACTTAACTACACTTTCCCCTGTCACCACTTTACAGTCTCCAGTTTCCTTCAGACTGGCCCTCCTACATAGGATATAATCCACCTGTGTGCATCTTCCTCCACTCTTGTACGTCACCCTATGCTCCTCCCTCTTCTTAAAATACGTATTCACCACAGCCATGTCCATCCTTTTTGCAAAATCCACAATCATCTGACCTTCTACATTCCTCTCCTTAACATCATACCTACCCATCACTTCCTCATCCCCTCTGTTCACTTCACTAACATGCCCATTGAGGTCCGCTCCAATCACTAGTCTCTCACCCTTGGGTACACTCACCTCCAATTCATTCAACTCACTCCAAAAATTTTCTTTCTCATCCATCGCACACCCAACTTGTGGAGCATGTGCACTAACAACATTCATCATTACACCATCAATTTCAAGCATCATAAACATCACTCTATCAGACACTCTCTTCACCTCCAAAACACTCTTGGCATACTGCTCCTTTAGAATAATCCCTACCCCATTTCTCCTGCCATCCACACCGTGATAGAACAATTTGAACCCGCCTTCTATACCCTTGGCCTTACTTCCCTTCCATCTGGTCTCTTGCACGCACAATATATCAATCTTCCTTCTCTCCATCATATCAGCTAGCTCTCTCCCTATACCAGTCATACTGCTAATATTCAAAGTTCCTACCCTCACTACTACACTCCTAACCTTCCTCCTCTCTTCCTGCCTACGGGCATGCCTTCCCCCTCCTCTTCTCCTTCGGCCAACAGTAGCCCAATTTCCGCCAGCACCCTGTTGGTTAACAGTACTGGTGGTAGTCATTGTTAACCCTGGCCTCGACCGATCTAGTATGGAAATATGAAATGTTCTCCACATAAGTAATTTGGCAGAGGTTTTACGCCGGATGCCCTTCCTGATGCAACCCTCCCCATTTATCTGGGCTTGGGACACGCACAAAGAAATGCACTAGCTTGTGCATCCCCAGTGGCTGGGTTCATCTTATCTTTGTTGATGATTTAAAATTGTATAGCTCATCAGATGAGGAACTGAAAGCACAGCTGCAGGTTGTCAAAATTTTTCAGATGATATCGGAATGTCATTTGGTCTTGACAAATGTGCAAAAGCAACCTTTAAAAAAGGAAAATTGCAGCACCAGAAAAACATCAGTTTGGGACAAGAATGTGATATAAAAGAACTTGAGCAAGAGGGGGTGTATAAATACTTGGAAATTGATGAAGGATCTGCAATAAAACATGAACAAATACGAATAAGGCTTAGTATGGAGTACTTTAGAAGACTTAAATTAATCCTGAATACAGCATTGACACCCAGGAACAAGATCCAAGCTATAAATCAATTTGCTCTTCCTGTGCTAACATATAGTTTTGGAGTGATTGACTGGCCCCAAAAAGTGTTGGATAGATTGGATATCAAAACAAGAAGGATGCTTCATGCTCACTAAATGATTTATAAAAATCTGTGTATACCAAGATTATATATCCCCCGTTCTGAAGGAGGGATGGGCCTCCTTGAAACTGATTACATGTATAGATCTGCAATCGTGGGACTCCACACATATCTATTGACCTCACAAGATCCAAATGTGGTGAAAGTTTTGAAACATGAGGAGAATAAATCTAAGATGATGTCTCTGCTTAATTTAGCAGAAGCATATCAACATCAAGCAGGAATGGGAATCAAACCAGAAGTGGATAAAAACCAGGCAGCAACTGAATGTGCTAAAAAAGAAAAGAAAGAATATAAGGTGAAGGATCAGATGAGAAGGAAAGAAATGTGGAAAAAACATAAATATAGTTGCAAGTATAAAAAACTTCTGGAAGAGCTTCATGTTGATCAAGAATGAACGCAGGAATGGTTAAGGAGAGGCGAATTCACATCAAGAATGAAAGGTTAATATTGGCAGCCCAAGATAGTGGGCTGCGTACACGCTGGTTTACTAAGTCCATTGAACATGTGGGAGAAACAGACATATGTAGGTTTTGTGGAACCGAGTTGGAAACAGTTACACACCTTATTGCTGGTTGCGATGCTCTAATGGCAGAGGGAC
Source organism: Protopterus annectens (assembly GCF_019279795.1). NCBI lineage: Eukaryota > Metazoa > Chordata > Ceratodontiformes > Protopteridae > Protopterus > Protopterus annectens. The sequence goes on along the minus strand of NC_056741.1, from coordinate 635,899,705 downwards.
TGTATACTGAAAGGCATAATAATGTGGCGAGATTGTTACACTGGAGATTGTGCAAACATTATGGTATCAAAGTGGCTGAAAAACATTGGAAACATGAGCCACAGAGAATCATAGAAAATTATGAAGTTTACATTACATGGGATCACCCAATACAAACAGTCCAAAAGATAGATGCTAGAAAACTGGACATAGTGATCTAAGAAAAGAAGGCAAAAGTAGCATTAATCATTGAAATTGCCACACCTAGTGACTATAGTGTCTTGTGTACAGAGAGACACAAAGTCATAAAACACCTTGATCTGCAGGCAGAAACGAGAGCCATGTGGAAGAAAGATACCCAGACAGTTCCAATAGTAGTAGGAGCAACTGGTCTTATAAAAAAGAATTTACAGTCATATTTAGATATGTTACCAATTCATGTAACACCGTATGAATTGCAGAAGGAGTCATTTCTGGGCACATTGCGGGTACTGCGAAGAGCACTTTTGGCCAACATCAAAGAGTGCAATAATACTAATTTCATGAACTTTAATCGTACTTTGACTTAAGGATGGGGTTCATTCCCATCATGGTATTAGAAACCTAAAAGACTTGGAGAAATTAAAAAAGGCATGGATTGACTACAAACAAGCATTTGATAGTATCCCACATTCATGGATAAAAGCGTGCTTAAAATGTATAAGATAAATCCTACACTTATTGACTACATTGACCATGAAACAATGGCAGACCAATTTGCAATTAAGCCATGATAAAGGACAGATTATTATCCCAGGGGTAAAAATTCAAAGGGGGATATTACAGGATGACTGTCTGTCACTGTTGCTATTCTGCCTTGCCATTAATCCATTAAGCTGTTTATTTAACAAGTTAGGCCATGGCTACAATTTGGCTCCTAGAAAACAAAGTCTAATGACTACTCATCTTCTCTTTGTCGATGATTTAAAACTGTATAGCTCATCAGATGAGGAACTGAAAGCATAGCTGCAGGTTGTCAAAACTTTTTCAGATGATATTGGAATGTCATTTGGTCTTGATAAATGTGCAAAAGCAACCTTTAAAAAAGGAAAACTGCAGCACCAGGAAAACATCAGTGGGACAAGAATGTGATATACTTGAGCAAGAGGGAGTGTATAAATACTTGGGAATTGATGAAGGATCCGCAATAAAACATGAACAAATGCAAATAAAACTCAGTAAGGAGTACTTTAGAAGACTTAAATTAATCCTGTAAACAGCATTGACATCTAGGAATAAGATCCAAGCTATAAATCAATTTGCTCTTCCTGTCCTAACTTATAGTTTTGGAGTGATTGACTAGCCCCAAAAAATGTTGTATAGATTAGATATTAAAACAAGAAGGATGCTTCATGATGATCACCAAATGATTTATAAAAATCAGTGTATACCAAGATTATATATTTCCCATTCCGAAGGAGAGATGGGCCTCCTTGAAATTGAATACATGTATAGATCTCCAACTGTGGGACTCCACACATATTTACTGACCCCACAAGATCCAAATGTAGTGAATGTTTTGAAACATGAGTAGAATAAATCTAAGATGACGTCTATGCTTAATTTAGCAGAACCATATTGACATCAAGCAACAATGGAAATCAAACCAGAAGTGGATAAAAACCAGACAGCAACTGAATGTGCCAAAAAAGCAAAAGAAAGAATATAAGGTGAAGGACCAGATGAGACGGCAAGAATATAAGTTGAAGGACCAGATGAGAAGACAAGAAATGCAGAGAAAACATAAATATAGTTGCAAGTATAGAAAACTTCTGGAAGAGCCTCATGTTGATCAAGAATGAACACAGGAATGGTTAAGGAGAGGTGAATTCACATCAAGAAATGAAAGGTTAATATTGGCAGCCCAAGATAGTGGGCTACATACATGCTGGTTTACAAAGTCCATTGAACATGTGGGAGAAACAGATATATATAGGTTTTGTAAAACAAATTGAAAACAGTCACACATCTTGTTGCTGGTTGCGATGCACTAATGGCAGAGGGACTGTATACTGAAAGGCATAATAATGTGGTGAGACTGTTACACTGGAGATTGTGCAAACATTATGGTATCAAAGTGGCTGAAAAACACTGGAAATGTGAGCCACAAAGAATCATAGAAAATGAATGAAGTTTATATCAAATGGGATCACCCAATACCAGCAGTTCAAAAGATAGATGCTAGAAAACCAGATATAGTGGTCCAAGAAAAGAAGACAAAAGTAGCATTGATCACTGAAATTGCCACATCTAGTGACTACAGTGTCTTGCATACAGAGAGACACAAAGTCTTAAAATACCTTGATCTGCAGGCAAAAATGAGAGCCATGTAGAAAAAAGATAACAGACAGTTCCAATAGTATTAGGATCAACTGGTCTTATAAAAAATAATTTACAACTGTATTTAGATATGTTACCAATTCATGTATCACCATACAAATTGCAGAAGGAGTCATTACTGGGCACATTGTGGGTGCTACGAAGATCACTTTTGTCTAACATCAAAGAGTGAAACAATACTAATTTCATGACCTGTAATTGTACTTTGACTTAGGATTGGGGTCCATTCCCATCATGGTATTAGAAACCTAAAAGACTTGGAGAAATTAAAAAAAAAAAAATAAAAACAAAATGGCTGGGTAGTCATAAATTTACATCAGGGTTATCATGTATGGCCCTGTTTGATTTTGTAGGTGATCCCTACTAAGCAGTCATAAAGGGTGGCAAGAACTTTTAAGTGTGTGTGCTTAGAGGTATATATGTCTAGGCCTCCGGTGTTCCCTGTGATCCCTTGCATAGTATTCTTCCTATGTTCTCATATTCCTACATTCCTAAGTGATGCTTCTTATGGCTAAAGTATACTAAGACAGAGATTCAACAAATTTGATGGAAAGAATTCATGTTTTTGTTTAAAAATAAAGCATTTATTCATCCTTGAGATTGCTGTAACCTCATTTGACTTGTAGTAGTAACCTATTCCACAGGCTGGAAGCAATTACTGTTTATTTGTTAGTGAAAATTTACGTCCCTACCATATGTGTCTATAGAGCCACTTCTGTCTGATTATGTAGCACTTGGTGAAAGTTCTGGTGAGAAATTTCCATGTTCCTGGCAGTCAAGCATTGGATTATATATCAGATATGTAGGATACAGCTGGTGGCACACTGGAGATATTGCACAGCTACAGCTTAAGTGCCACCGGTATTAGTTCAATTAATACAGGTTTTTCCATTGTTGGGTGGAAGTTACAAGGCTTCAGCTGAGCTCATTCTGTAGCTTCCCCACTGGGACAGTAAGAGTGACAAATGCAGAAACAGGTATGGCTATGTACTTCTGTCATAGTTTCTGTGTAACCAGCTACAGCCTCTGTAAGTGCTGGTGCCAGACAACTTCCTGAGATCAAGTACACTTGCACTGATTATTTTTCTTGATATGCACCTGCTCCTTGCTTGCCCTGCTACCTGTACAAAATATGCATATTCTACCTGATACTCCGTGGTTTGTATTTTAATGGAGTGATATCCAATTTACAGTGTTGACAGGATAAGCACTGATCATCATGCCTTGTCTTAGTCATGTCATTGCAACACCTTTATTCCATGGATCATTTTGCTCTTGGTGCATTATGCACTTATTGCCAGTCATGGTACATAATTTGCATCAGGTATTACTTATTTTCATGTTATTCGTCCTTGAGCATGCTTTAGCCACCCAATGTTGCATGCTGGTTACCTCAAGTACCTCCTTGATGCCCTCTTGATAGTCTTCCAGATGGCATTTAGTTGTGGGTGCCTGGGGTTATCCTGGAACATGTCCAGCCACCTTGAATAGATGTCTATCATGTTAGCCTGTTATGATGTTGTACAGTATTGAACACACGTTGAATATCTTATCTGAGTTCTTGGGTGGATAATGTAGTGCATCCTTAGATATATCCGGTTAGGACTAGCACTTGCTCAGTCACAGATCTGGATTCCTTTGCATCTTCCTGAATCGTGAGTAGGCCTGCAGAGCTGTGGCAGAAGTGGGTTGCCTAAAAAGTCACAACATAGGTTTATGCTTTAATGTGTGTGTGTGTGTGTGTGTGTGTGTGTGTGTGTGTGTGTGTGTGTGTGTGTGTGTGTGTGTGTGTGTGTGTGCGTGTGTGCGTGTGTGCGTGTGTGCGTGTGTGTGCGTGTGCGTGTGTGCGTGTGTGTGTGTGTGTGTGTGTGTGTGTGTGTGTATGTGTGACATTTGATACTGTATAGGGACTATGGCTGACATTTTCTATTCTCACCTCACTAAAATGTACATTTTGAACCCCACCTCATGTAACATGCAGTGTCTATATACATCTGTGCATATACCGAGCTATACACATTTGGTATATGTTTATCTCTTTGTTTTTTCTTGGCATACTACAGGTGGTCACAGATGTCCAGTTACCTCTTGATTCACGTTGTGTATTGTTCCAAGTTATGGCCATATAGGTTACATCCTACCCTTACTGCACTGTATCACTGAAACTGTGGCTATATCCTTCTTCATAACAGTACTGCACTGAGATATGAGCTAAAGATGCACAAAAAAACTTCCATTGTATACCATTAGCAATTATAGCACCTCTTCATTATATTTCTCTTCATTGAATCCAACATCTGTGGATCAGTCTCATTTCGTTTACCAATATATTTCGCTTGCTGATACCGCCATTAGAGTAATCCATACTTTGTAAAGGTATGTGGTCTGGCTTGATCCTCACATTTCCCCACTTAATTCATAGGAGGACCAAAATCACCATTACCTTTCCTATACCTGTTATTGCACCTTGTCTTGCACCCTGAACATAAGAGTCTTTTCTTATTTTGTTTATCTTAGTCTTTTTCTTCTGCAGACATCTTTGCCCATCATCTAGCCAGTTGGTTCCTTTCTTTCATCCTTTCCATTTTGGGGTCCAGTTTACCATCTAGATAATCTGGCTCTGGCTCTGGAAGGGTGAATTACCAAAAGTAGAACATCTCATTTTCGATTGACTGGAGAACTGCTTTATTTTATTTTATTTTGTTGTTGTTGTCTGAACCTAAATTATATTGACCTGCGAAACCCTGAAGAAGTGGGTCTCCCATGTTAGCAGCAAATAACCGATGCATACTTCTGCATATAGGTTCATAGGTTCATAGGTAGGTACTAGGCTATTGGCCCTAGGGGCCTATATAAGCCTAGCCAAACAGTACCCTAGCTTTTGCAACCCAAGAAAATTATTTTCCTGTGCCCCTGTCAAGCAGAGCCACAGAAGTGATCTCCAGGGTGAATTTCCTATCTCCCATCCAATCATCAAGATTTTTCTTGAAGAGTGCTAATGAGGAGCTGTGTTTCATATAGATAGATAGTTTGTTCCAGAGTATGGGAAGTCTCTGGGACAGGAATCTATCCCTCCAGCATGTTCTGTTTATTGTGGTGACAAGGTTTAGGTCCCTAGAGTGTGTACCATGTTAGCAGCAAATAACCGATGCATACTTCTGCATATAGGTTCATAGGTTCAAAGGTAGGTACTAGGCTATTGGCCCTAGGGGCCTATATAAGCCTAGCCAAACAGTACCCTAGCTTTTGCAACCCAAGAAAATTATTTTCCTGTGCCCCTGTCAAGCAGAGCCACAGAAGTGATCTCCAGGGTGAATTTCCTATCTCCCATCCAATCATCAAGATTTTTCTTGAAGAGTGCTAATGAGGAGCTGTGTTTCATATAGATAGATAGTTTGTTCCAGAGTATGGGAAGTCTCTGGGACAGGAATCTATCCGTCCAGCATGTTCTGTTTATTGTGGTGACAAGGTTTAGGTCCCTAGAGTGTGTAGCTTGGAGGGATTGGGATTTCTTTAAGTGAAGCATGTCCAACAGCTCTGGGTTTGACATAGCTCTGTATGTTAGGCAGAGATTGCACAGAGTAAAGCTGGAGTTTTTTGAGATGGTCTGCATAGGCCATCTGTTTGAGGCCGGTAATCCTCGTTGTGAGGTATTTCTGTGGCCTTTCCAGTTGTTGTAGATGTCTTATGAGGTACATACCAAAAGGGGTGTTGTACTCTATAATGGGTCTAATGAGTGATGAGTAGAGGGGAACAATTACCTCTTTTTTCCTGGATGAGAAACCTTTAGGTGTGCCACGTAGAAGGCTGTCCTGACTACTATGGTAATGTGATTATCAAAGGAGAGACTACTGTCCACCTGTGTCCCAAGGTCTCTTATCACACTTTCAGTATTAAGTAGACTACCGCCTATGTGGTAGTTCATAGGTACAGAGTTTTTACCAAAAGGGATGACAATGCACTTTTTGGCATTGAGCTTGAGGCCATGGCTTGGACACCAGGCATCTGTCTCAGTGAGGCCCTTTTGTAGGATGTTCACATCATTAGGAGTTTTGATTATGGCTCCTAGTTTGCAGTCATCTGCTAACTTTGTTAGCCAAAGACCTTCTGTGTTAGCCTGTACTTCAGAAACGTAGATACCAAACACTAGAGGACCTATGACTGAACCCTGTAGTACTCCACTTGTCACTGGTCTGAAGTTGGGTTTAGAGTCTGCTACTTTCACAGAGTAGGTTCTGTCAGGGAGCCAGTTGGCAACCCATCTTGTGACATAGGAATTTATACCTAGTTTAATGAATTTATCAATAATTCCAGAGTGTGGGATGGTGTCGAAAGCCTTGGCGAGATCTAGATAGGCTGTGTGAACCACCTTACCCTCATCTACGCTTCAAAGAACTCTATCAGGTTTAGAAGACATGATCTGCCTTTTACAAACCTGAACTGGGTAGGGTCCAGAGTTTGGAGATTACCAATGTCATTGTTTATAAGTTTCATGATGATACGATATTCATCATGTTTCACTGTTGCAGTCATTACACTTGGGTTATCCTGCTGGCAGGCTACCCGCAGTCAGCCTGAATTCCAAAGTCCTGGTCCGGGCGTTGGTTGCTGTTGCCTCTTCCCTGACGTCAGTGCGCCAGGGGTATAAAAGATGCAATGACGCCATTTTCTTCAGTCTTTCTTGCCCGAAGCAAAAGCAGTTCGCAAGTGCCGGTCGGCCGACTCCTGAGATTTTCAAAATCAAATTTCAGATCCGATGTCAGAAAAAGTTAACAATTGTATTTCTTGTGGGAAGCAAATATCTCATAAGGATTTTCATTCTTACTGTATTCCTTGCCTATGCCCTGACCACGACATTGCTAGCTGTCGGTTTTGTGCTAGATTTAACCAACGCACTATTAAGCATCGATACGATTTTGCCTTCCATTACTTTGGCCGAAGATTTAATTATATAATGCCGTCGGAACAACCGACGACCAGAGTTTATAAAAAGTGCAAGGAAAAGGAAAAGGACAGGCATCCGAGGTCCAAAACCGACGACAAGGCATCCACTAGGCCAGTCGCCAGTTCGCCAGTTCTCAGTGAGGCACTTTTGCAGCCCCTGACGCCCGCTACCTCAGAGCCACAGGCCGCTTCAAACTCCCACATGGAGCCGACTAGGCCTATGGATACTCAAGGTATTGGACACTTGGAAACTATTCCCTCAGATGGGTCCAGAGCCGCTGAGCAGGCATTGGCTTCAGAGGGCGTTTTCAGACCTACACAGTTATATGTCAAGCCAACCTCAGCTTCAAAGGCAAAGACTAAAACAGCTCTAAAGACAAATAAACAAGTACAGCATTCTCCTGGACAGACTTCCATGCCTAAGAAACAGATGCTTAAAATGGCCGAAGACCTAATTACTTTGATCAGGGGTTCCCAACCCCCTCCTGATAAGAGGCCTATGCAAGAGACAGAATATGACTCTTCTGATCAGGTTTCCATTTCCTCTGACTCCTCTTCTGAACAGGGATACTCTCTTCCTCCCTATGAGGATTCTGATGCTGAAGAATCTATTCCTTCAGCCTCTCCTCCTGAGGATTATTCTTTTGGGGAAACCCTGCATACCATGAGGGAGCATTTTCACTGGAAGAGCCAAGATTACTCAGAATCTAAGAAAAGGCTCAGAGACTTTCTTTTACTACCTCAGCACAGACCTCTAGCTATTCCACCTGTTCTAGACATTGTAGATGATGTATTTTCAGAGTCAGGCCTGTCTCCTGACTCTTCACCCCTTGCATCTGTTAAGCCAGACAGATACTACAGGGTTCCAGACTTTCATAAATTTCTATATAAAAACCCTGCTGCTGACCCAGAAAGTTTATCTCAGGGTCCCAAAGGGGTCAAGGCTTCCACCGCAAAAAACCCTGTCCTCTCTGATAGGGATTCTAGGGCACTGGACAGATGGGGGAAAAACGTTTACACTTCTGCTACCTTGGCTGTAAGGGCTTTAAATTGTCAGTTTGATATGCTTAAATATCAGCAATACTTAATGTCACTGCTAAAACAGAAAATGTTGACAAATTCTGAATGTTCTGATAACAAGGAAACGCAGGATTTATTGCATGCAGCTGAACAAGTGGGAAAGCATACTTTGCAATGTGGTTTTGATTCACTGGAGGCCTCTTGCAAGGCCGCTGTTACGGGTTCTGTCATTAGAAGGCATGCTTGGTTAGAGGAACAGAATCTGCCTGATCATGTTAAAGCTAAATTATTGTATGCTCCATTACAGCATGATACTTTGTTTGGTGTTAAGGCAGAAGAGGTGTTGAAGAAAATGGAGGATAAAGTGAAATCTATGCAGACAGTTAAGGATTTCCTACAGGTACAGCCACCCATATTTTGCAGGAACTGGCCTTCTAGAAATTGGCCCTTTCCAGTGTCTGACAGGCCACAAAGAGGCAGATACAGACACCCTAGAGGCAGATCCCAGCCCCAAGGCTCATACAGGCCTAAACAATGGGGTGCTTCTACCTCCAAAAGCAGAGAAGACAAATCACAGCCATATAGGAAACAGTCACAATGACTTTTCTCTGCCAATGCCAAGCACTTATCTTTTGTCAGCACCCTTAGGGGGGAAACCTAGCACTTTTTTTCACAAAATTGGCACATGATCACCCAGGACAAATGGGTCTTGAATATAGTGTCTCAGGGCTACAGGTTCCACTTTCACACCCTTCCAAAGACAAAAGATATGCCAGACCTGCCACACAATCAATGGGCAGAGGCACAAAAACAAGTTTCATCCCTCATGGACATGAGGGCTATTCAGCGAGTACCACAGCAAGAGCAGGGACAAGGATTTTACTCAAGACTTTTCTTGGTACCCAGAAAGGACAAAGCCTGGAGACCAATACTGGACCTGTCTATTCTAAACACTTTTCTGGACGTTCCAAAATTCAAAATGTTGACTCTGCAGCAGCTTCTGCACATGCTGGGCAAGAAGGCTTGGCTTGTAACTTTGGACCTCAAAGAGGCATACCTGCATGTCCCAATCAGACAATCTTGCAGAAGATACCTCAGATTCATAGCTGGCTCAATACACTACCAATTCTCTGCACTGCCCTTTGGCTTATCTACTGCACCCAGAGCCTTCACAAAATGCCTGGCATCAGTAATTGCATTTTGCAGACAAAGAGGAATACAAATATATCCTTACTTGGATGACTGCTTTATTCAAGCAGAGAACAAGGACATTCTACTGAAGCATTTGGCGTTTGTAAAGAGATTACTAATTTGCCTAGGGTACACAGTAAACGAAAAGAAATCAAAACTAGTACCCTCTCAAGAGATAATATTCCTGCGTGCAAGCTTAAATACAACTGCCCAGATGGCTTATCTCACACCAGACAAACAAAGGCAACTGACTTCTTACTTCAAAATGATAGCAACAAAGACCCAGTTATCTGCAAGAAAAAATCTGCAGGCTTTGGGCTTCATGGCATCCTGCATTCTGCTAATTCCATATGCAAGACTGCATATGAGGAAACTACAATGGTATCTAAAAGGTGTTTGGACTCAACATTGCCACAGCCTGGAAACATTAATTACCCTCATTCCCTGCCTGCAACAGGAGTTTCGATGGTGGGCACAGGCCTGTCACCACAACAAGGGACAGCCATTCACTTTACCCATGGCCAGGCAGACACTAACAACAGATGCATCAGATTATGCCTGGGGGGCCCACATGGCAGGAAAATGTATTCATGGCACATGGCTCGCAAGCCAAATGCATCTTCATATCAATCAAAAAGAGATGCTAGCTGTACAGAATGCCCTGACAGCCTTCAAGGATCTACTTCATCCAGGACAACTGCTGATAAAGACTTACAATACTACAGTCATGTGGTACATAAACAAGCAAGGAGGCACACATTCCTACCCCCTCTGCAGACAAGCCATGACTTTGTGGAACACAGCATTGACTTATCAAGTACACCTGCAAGCACAATTCCTGCCAGGAAAGACAAATACTCTGGCAGACGAACTAAGCAGAAACCTCATGGATCCTCACGAGTGGAAACTAGATCCACAAATCTTCAGCATGATAACAAGGAAATGGGGATGCCCAGACATAGATCTATTTGCCTCCCCTCACAACTGCCAACTACAGAGATTCTGCACAAGGACTTATCACAAACAAGCATGGAAAGTGGATGCCCTATCATTCAGCTGGAAAACCCTTACAGTATATGCCTTTCCTCCACTGCCTCTCCTTCTCAAGGTACTCCTAAAGGTCAGACAAGAGAAGCCAAAAATGATACTGATTTCCCCAGACTGGCCACGCCAGCACTGGTACCCAATCCTAAAGAGCTTGTCTCAAGGCCCAGACTGGACATTACCTCAAATTTCTCATTTACTGACCCAACAAAACAATCAGATCCTGCACAGCCAACTCAGAACCCTAAATCTGGCTGCATGGCGGATAATGCAACCATTCAGAACACACCTCTCTCTAAAGCAGTTATGGATGTTATTTTGGAGGCCAGGAGGCCCAGTACCAGAAAATCTTATGCAGAAAAATGGAAGAGATTCTGTGCTTGGAACCAGGCACAAGGAATGGACACTCTTGTACCAAATATTCCTCAGATTTTACAATACCTAACTGAGATGCTGGACAAAGGCCTATCCTTCTCATCAATTAAGATACATGCCTCTGCCATTTCAGCTCATTACAATACGGACCCACCTATTTTTTCACATTCACTGCTAAAGCAGTACCTCAGAGGTGCCAAAAACATAAGACCTCCAAGGAGAGCTCCAATACCTGCATGGGACCTCAATTTTGTCTTGGAAAAGCTCACACTGCCTCCTTTTGAGCCAGCCAATACAGCTGAGATAAAATACTTATCATGGAAAACAGTTCTGTTCCTAGCAATAACTTCAGCAAGAAGAGTCTCAGAGTTACAGGCATTAATGGCTGCGGAACCTTTTATTATTTTCCATCCGGATGGGGTTTCTCTAAGGACAAACCCAACATTTATGCCTAAAGTAGTGTCCAGTGTGGCTCTTAACCAAACCATTCATTTGTCCACCTTCTATCCAAACCCACCGAATAAGGGGGAGAGACTTCTGCATTCTTTGGACATACACAGACAGCTACGCTTTTACTTGGACAAAACTAAAGCTTTCACAAAGACTGAGCTATTTCAAAGCAGACTATTTCAAAATGGATAGGCCACTGCATTCGTTTCTGCTATTCACAACATGGCAAATCAGTGCCTAAGGGCATTAGGCCACATTCAACCAGAGCAGCAGCCACTTCAGCAGCCTTCCTCAGAGGAGTACCAACCAAGGACATTTTGGAGGCTGCAACTTGGACTTCAGTGCACACTTTTACAAAGCACTACCACTTACCTCTTTACTCTAAATCCAGAGCAGGCTTTGCCACTGCAGTTCTGCAGGGCCTTATAGCCACTCCTAATTCTATTTAGGCCCAACCACCTAACCTCAGCTTTGGGATTCAACCCAAGTGTAATGACTACAACAGTGAAGCACGATGAACATAGTACAGTTGTGTACCTACCATAAATGTAGATGTTCGAGTGTATTCACTGTTGCAGTCCAGGTTACCCTCCCACCATCCCCCTTTCATTGCTGGGACTTATCTGTACTTCTCTATTCTATACAACCTATGTGGTGTATTTGCTTGCAGATGAAGGTAATGTTTATGTTAGTGCATGCTTTTTTATGAGCAGAATTTTTAGCCTACCCTTTTGGGGGCACCTGACATCTGGGGCAAGAAAAACTGAAGAAAATGGCATCGGCTGCACCCCTGGTGCACTAACATCAGGGAAGAGGTGACAGCAACCGACGCCGGACCAGGACTTTGGAATTCAGGCTGACTGCGGGTAGCCTGCCAGCAGGATAACCCAAGTGTAATGACTGCAACAGTGAATACACTCGAACATCTACATTTATGGTAGGTACACAACTGTACTTTCCATAGCCTTGCAGACCAGGCTCATCAGGCTAATGGGGTGGTAGTTCCCGGGGTCTGTGGTGACTCCCCCTTTGTGGAGTGGGATAACCATTGCTGTGCACCATTCAGTGGGCACAAAGCCTGAGGTGAGGCTATGATTGAACATGGTACTTAGATGGGGTGCCAGTTCGTTCTGTAGTTCACGTAGAACACAGCCTGGAATGTTGTCAGGTCCCATGGATGCTGTGTTCTTGGCTTTGGAGAGTGTGTTTTTTACCTGTGCAGCTGTGATTACAGGAACTTTGCATTCTTCCGGTATAGAGATGCGTCCTTTAGGGGATGAGAGAGGGGTAAAGTTAGCACTGAACCTATCTGCCAGGATGTTGGCAATATCAGTTAGTTCTGTATATTTAGTGCCATTGTGCTGTAACTCAGAGCAGATCTGAGTATTGCCATTGAGATTCTTGACATAGCTATAGAATGCTTTGTGGTTGTCTTTAGAATCAGTGGCGATTTTGTTTTCGTAACTAGCTTTGGAGGATTTTGTGAGGGATCTCAGCTTCTTACTGAGGCTGACCACGGAGTTCCACCAATCATGGGATTTTACTCTTTTTTGCAACAGTTTCTTCTTTCTGTTGTAGAGTTTGTTTATGGCAAGGGGCCACCAGATTGGCTTCCTTTTTTTGGAGGATAACATCTTGGTTCTGTTAGGGATTGCACGATCCATGCACTCGTGTAAGTGCTTATAAAGTACAATTGTATAGGATTCAGCAGTTGTACCTCTATTGTCCATCAGCATGGGTGTCATGAAGTTTGCCACTTCTGTCTTAAGAAGCATGAAGTTGGCTTTGGAAAATTATTTTACGGTGGTTTCCCTAATGGGGGTGGGATGTGGATGTCTAGGGTGATTTGCTTGTGGTCAGATCTGACCAATGAGGAATTGACCTCTGGTGTGGAACACCGGTTGCCCATGTTGGTAATGACCAGGTCTAGGATATTGCTGCCCCTGGTGGGGGTGTGGATAAATTAATCCAAGTCGTTGGAATTTATGAATTCCAGAAAACGTTGAGCACAAGAGTTGGTACATGAGTACTTTTTCCAGTTAATGGTGGGGTAGTTGAAATTGCCCATTATTAGGGTGCTAGGTTGTACCCTAATATTTTCCAGTGTATCAAGAAATGAGGAGTGGGAATCCTGGGGCATGGTGGGGGATCTGTAGCAAGCTACAATTTGGATTGTGGTCTTGCCCAGAGTTAGTTGCACTTGGATAATCTCTGATGCATTATGCTGAGCAACTAGCCAGGAGGTGTGGATATCCTTAATGAATATGGACATGCCTCTGCCTTTAGTGTTTCAGTCCAGGTTAGGTGGCCGAATGGTGTGGTATGAATTATAGCCTGGTAATGCAGGGGTGCTCTCTGGAGCTTTGAACCAGGTCTCTGTCACTGCACAGATGTCGATGTTCTCCATTTTAAGGAGTGCCTCGAGTGAGTGCATTTTGAAGTTTAGACTTCTAGCATTAAGTAGCATTACCCTCAGATTTTGCTTGCTTGTACCTGTTATGGTGGTGAATTTGTCATTTGAATCTTGCCTAAAAAAGGCACTATAGGGGTGGCAAGAGGCTTAGCCAGTATCCGTAATCCCAAGGGTGACAGGTGCAGGCCATCTCTGGCAAAGCATCCTGGTTTGTCGATCATGCCATCCCAGGCAGACAGATACTGGATCCCCTTAGACTGACACCAGAAGCTTAGCTAATTGTTGAAGTCAATCATTTTGTCCTTGTATTGTGGTATCATTCTGGGTGATGGCAGGATGCTACTCAGGGCTAGGGTCATACTTGCCTGGGCTACAAGATCGGACAACTCCTCCATGGCTCTTTTCATGTAGTCCAGGGAGGTATGTCTCAGGTCATCCTATAGGATGTGACTCAGCTGCCGGCTGGCTGGATGCATCTCGACCTTTTTTACTGCTTTACTGCAATACATTGTCCTGCCTACCATCAGTAATGCAGCAGCCCAGACTGTCTTTATCTACCCAAAGGCTGAGTCAGCTGTTGTTGGCTGCTCATGCCAGCCCTCCCTTTGGGTAACTGCACTGTTACTCAAACTTGAGTCATCTAGGACACAGCCAAAGTCCTCTATGCCCCAAAGATGGTACAAGACCCTTCCTTCAGCTGTTCCACTTCATGGCAGATTTGCAAGATACCAAAAATGTCTCCCTGGTAATCTGTGCAACATTTATGGATAGGTGAAAAAATCTATCTCCTCTATTCCAACAGTCCCAAAATCCTTCACTCTATAAAAGCCTTTATCATTCCAGTTTTACCATCTGGCAATCTCACTACCTACCAGTTACCACTTAGAAATCTCTAAGAACTCTTTGCACTGTTTGTTCTGACACAATACATGTTGTATGTAAAAAGTATCCACATTGCTCATCATGGCTTTCATTAAGATGTGTTATTCCTGACATGTCAAGTGATTCTCAAAATTAAGAACCTAGATGATGTAGTTTATGTAAGTCAATGTGTGCATACATTGCGGTCTTCCCTCCTAACATTTGACTGGAAACAGGACTACCTGTTTAAAGCTTGGCTACTTTTCAGCCCATATAAATTGCATAGTACTATTTTTGAAAATTAAAAATTCTTTGAAAAAGGTGTGCCTAGTAGGTCCTGCCTGATCCACAAAGCCAAAAGGGCAACCATTGTCTTACCTGCCAACACTCTTAAATGCTAGGGATAAAGAATGTACCATCCTAGCCATCTAGGAACTCTGTCTGACTTTAAGTACTAACGTTGCATAATCAACATAAATTTGCATTAGCATGGCTCTAAATAAGAATCATATCAACTTATCAGAGCCTAATAATCTAGATGGGACTGGAGGTAGAGAAAATAATATTTCATTAAATGGCATGCAGTCTGACTTACCAATATTCTTTGTATGTCCCAGCACTTTCCCTGCTACTATACAGGATGAATGCTACCTCTCAATCCAATGTTAGTCATAGCATCTTCATAGTACAATATTGTCAGAAGAAGTGTGTTCCTTCCACAGTGGCACAGTCGGAGTGCATCCATCTTTGGCCAAGTTGCAAAATGGCTCCAGCTCCAGTTGTTGTTGTTGTGTCTTTCAGCTTTTCCTGGTTAGGGGTGACAAGAACCTGCTCTTCCATTGCCCCTCTTAATAAAATTAAATTTGGTAGGGGCAGCATGTTAATGCTGTAAGGCTATGGTTTCTACAGATAGCAGTAACCCACCTTCAAAATGGGTAGTCAAATATAGCATATCAATATCTTGTGAATATATTTCAAACAAGAGTCAAAAGGAATTGTAAAATCCAATAGGAACTTGATTATAACACTCTTAGCAGTATTATCTCTGCGTAACATGATAAGAAGCTTGTCTTGTTCATTCTTCTTTTTTATTAGCACTCGCCTGAGTATATGACACCAGTTTAAGGATCAATGGATTTAAATGTTCTTTTAATATCAACACTCATATTTTGAAGTCTGGTTTCAGCAAGACAGTGGGCATCTAAATCCATGGCAATTTCAGATCTTTATTGTATCTGGAAATGAAAGCAACTTTTAAATTATTCACCTTTTCACTCACCATGCTCCCACTGAAGCTTGATTATACCATGTTAACAATAGGTCAGACATCCTTTTCTGTGGCCATCTTATATAGTTCAGCTTAAAGTGTGTGTGGTGTGTCTACATGTTTATGTGTGTGTGTGTGTGTGTGTGTGTGTGTGTGTGTGTGTGTGTGTGTGTGTGAGTGTGTATGTGTGGGCGGTCACCTGCGCACGTGCGTGTATGTAGCTTTCATTTAGGACAACAGTTGTGAGTTGTGAGTTCAGACCAGGCCTGGCATACAATTATAAAATGTGTAACAGACTTGCAATACTTTTCAAAAAATATGCAGTAATTCACCATCCCTCCATACCGCATACTTGTTAAGCAAGTAATAATGCCCGCTGTGGTGACCCCAAACAGGGAAAAGCCGAAAGAAGAACAAAAGAGTATGTGTGTTATTGTGAAAATAACGCATGCCCAGGGGTATTCTGAGGTCTGACACCACAGCTGGAGGGCCTCTATACCCCTGAAAGGGCTTTATTTCCACAGTAACACTCCTTGGAAGGTAATACTGCACTTAGAGAATGGGATATTTCTTAAATTATTGTGCCTTTTTTATTACTGTATATATATATATATATATATATATATATATATATATATATATATATATATATATATATATGTATATGTATATTATATTTTTGATGTAAAATAGTTCCTCCACCTAATGTTGCTTTGCTATATGTAATTTTTGTCAGAAAAAGTATTTTACTTCCAAAATGTAAGTTATTTAAGTATTTAATGCCTACACCACAGACACACATTCAGAAGCACAGACATATATACTCGTACACGTAAACATAGAAAAATGCACACACACACACACACACACACACACACACACACACACACACACACACACACACACACACACACACACACACACACACACAGCAGCTAACAGCCATTTGTTTATCCACAGATTTTTTCCTTCTGAGCACACAAACACACACACCACACACACACACACACACACACACACACACACACACACACACACACACACACACACACACACACACACACACACACACCGCAAGCATTGCAGCTCTTTCACCCCCACCCCATCCACTTTACTGTCAATGGTTTTATTTCTTTGATAAAATCACTGAGGATTAAAGTTAGTCAAATGCCTGTCCTTCAGTTTCATAACTCTTAATGTGTAACAAATCCATGCTGATGGACTGCCTGTTGCAGTCAGTGGTACATGTCTCGTCTATCTATCACTCACTCACTCACTCACTCACTCACTCACTCACTCACTCACTCACTCACTCACTCACTCACGTTCGTTCTCCAATCAAGGTTTAATGTACAGATTGCCCATTCTCTAATCTGTTGAATAAAGAACATGAAACACATGTTCCATTCATATTTCTTTGAAAAGAAAGTTTTGAGCAAACAGCCTGCACCACCCCACCACCTCTATCTTCTTATAATTGATCTTCCATAATGAAAACTGCTCGTGCAATTCTTTTCTCACCATCAGCTGTGCAGACTGATTTTGGAACACATTCTGGATAACTTAGGGAGGCAATCTCATTTCTAGGCTTCCAAGAGGAAGAGTTGTGATGGAAATGTCATTGCCTGTTCCATTCCTCCGGGAATAAATACATGGTTGACTCTACCCTCCATGGCTTAAGCCTGTGTGTGTCCTCTAAGTTTCCTCTATGTACTTTTGTCAAAGGGGAAAGCATACTTTAGCATTTAACCCACCAACCTCCCACCAGCTTATGTTTGGGTGCATAGGTAGTTGCTAAATATGCCATCGTGGACACTATTAAGAAGACTAACTCAAATTCTCAATTGCCCCAAAGCACTGTTTGGTTAAATGACTTGTCCAAAGTCATACAGCAGGCAAATGAAGGTCAAAGAGAAGCAGTTCATTAACAAGTCAGAGATTTAATCCTCTGTGTTAACTGCCAGACTAAAATGATTCAAATCATGTAACCTTAGCACAGGAAGCAGCTTATTAACAAGTCAGAGGTATAGTCATCAGTGGGAACTGAGCATTTCTTTTGGGGGGGGGGGTGGAATGATGCATTATTTCATCCAAGATCTTAGTAATTTGCATTGCATTTCATTAAAAGGGGACACAACACAACAACTTTCAAAAGACACCTTTTTTAAGAACAGCCCCCCTCTTCCTGACAGCACAGTAGTCATTGGCTAACTGTTGTTTAGGAACTGCATCCTTGCCTATCTTGACCAATGTCTCTTGCTGGTGTTAACAACATCCCATTCCATTCCACTCACTACTTCTGTGTCACAGCACTGTACTCACTATACAGGAAGTCCATTTGGGCTAGCTTCCCATTTCCAAGTATTGCAACACTGTAATGTTGCAACGTATTTGTTCCTTATTGCTCTGTGCCTTTTAAATTTCTAAATATGCACCTTGGGCAGAAAGAAATATATTTTTTAAATTTCTGCCATCTGTACATCTTTTGGATGGTATACTGCAGTTGTAAGATTTTATCGGAAGCTGCCTGCTGTCAGTTTTTATCAGTGATCTTCACCTAGGAAGTATACATTTTTTGTGTGAACATCTTGGATGCCCTGAAAGTGTATGGAATTTTTGTTGGTTGGGATACTGCCTAATTGTCCATTGTAGAGATTACTATATTTTTATTTTGCATTCTGTGAATTTCATTGGGTTCTTTTTCTGACATTATTTTTACTGTTTCATCAGACAGTAGACTCCATTGAGCCAAATGCTTATCCTGCAGTATGAGTGAATACCTGACCATTTGAGTGCTACTTTATATTCAGTTTATAATTACCCACAGCATCATTCATAAACCTGCAGCCTGCCTTGCCCTCAGCTCCACCCTCCACTCTACCTCTCCAAAATAACACTTCATTCTGAGGACAAACAACTTCTTTCACTTCATAAACCCAATAAATCATCTGGACAAAGAAAGTCTCTACTCCTATTCTGTAGTTAAAAGCTGCAACTCCGTAACATTTACCATCCAAACTCAAAACTCCTTGCCTTTAAACATTCACTAAAGGAACTCCTGTCCAAATGCTGGCTCCGTTCCTCTGCTAACCAGCTAAACTCTTTAGCTCCAATTTACCTGTCATGCTTCTTTTCACTACTAACCAGTTGTTGCTCTCATCTTCCTGTCTAGTACTCTAATACTAATAACTTTATGGTCTTTTAATGCCTCTGCTGTCCTTCTAGCCTTTCATTCTACTGTTAATATAACCTTATTCACTTACTGCCCATTTCTAAGGCCTATCCATTTATCTCGTCCCTCCACTCTCTCTTATACCTTTAGTATAAATCCTTACTGACTGTCTTATATAACATTGCATATTTGATTGCTTTGGGTTTTGAACCCATTTAGCTAATGTATATTATACTGTATTCTTTGTTTCTAAAAATATGCATTTATGCATTTTTATTTAACATGTTTGATATTTTTATATACTCTCAGCCCTATACTTTTGATGTATCTGGAGCTTTTGTCACTGGTCATCCCCTGGAAATGGATACTTTCGTCACATTAATACTTTCCTGGTAAACAATATGTCAGTAAATGAAATAATAGTACACTGATTTGGAACTTTGCCTTATTTGTCCTCATTTGCATTTATAATATATTGTTAACGAGTCAGCCAAATAATGTATGTTGGATTGCTTAAACATATCATATCCTGTCTCCATCCTAATTAATAGATCCATCTCCAAGTGTATAGTACCCAAGCTATAGAAAATACCACATATCATCCCGCTACATAAAGGGGAACCTCCCTGGAACTCAATAACTACCGCCCTATAGCCAAACTACCCCCTTTATCTAAAATTTTAGAGAGGGTAATACACAAGCTACTAATGAAATATCTCCTAGAAAATAATCTAATAGCAACACAACAGCATGGCTTTAGACCCTTCCAAAGCACCACCACCGCACTAACAAAATTCACCAACATTGTCAATACTCACAGAAACAATGGGACTCCTTGTATCTGCCATCTTCCTTACTTGTCCAAAGCATTTGACATGGTTAACCACAATAAACTCCTTCTTTCACTAGCAACTCTAAACCTTACCACCCCTGCCATCTCTTGGTGCAAAAACTACCTAGAGGGAAGGAAACAAGCTGTTATGCAGCAAAACCAACTCTCCCCCTCCCTACCAGTCTCCCCAGGAGTACCTAAGGCTCCATCCTTGGGCCACTTCTTTTTACCCTCTTCACCAATCAGCTCCCAAACAGTATTACTAAAGCCTCAATAGTGCAATATGCAGATGATACCACCATAATATGTGCAGCCAAATCAATGGACATCCTTCACTCCCTAACTCAAGAATGCTTTTCCCTAGCAGAAACTTGGATGGCAAACCAAAGGCTCATTCTGAACCCAAGTAAAACAAAGCTAGTACTCAGTAGCTCCCACAGAGCCACTCCTTCCACTGACTCTTTCTTCATCTCCACCTTTAACAAGACCACAATCACCCCCACAAATCATACCAAACTCTTAGGGGTTGAAATAGATAATCACCTTAGATTTGACCTACATATTTCTAGAAATGTAAAAAAAGTATATAAAAAACTTGGCCTACTGTATCACAATAAAAAATTCCTCACTGACTACTCCAAAACTACAATAGCGAGGACTCACCTATTATCCACCCTGCTTTATGCCTCCCTGGTGCTTAGAAATCTCCGCAAATCGGACCTAAACAAACTTGATAGTTGTTATAATAAGACAGCCAAATTTGCTACAACCTCTCCCATCAGAACACATTACTGTGAATGCCTAAAAAAACTCAGTTGGCTAGAACTACCACTACTACTTCAACTCAATCAACTACCACTAGCCCACAAAATAATACATAACTCTGAAACAATCGGGACCTAAACAAACTTGATAGTTGTTATAATAAGACAGCCAAATTTGCTACAACCTCTCCCATCAGAACACATTACTGTGAATGCCTAAAAAAACTCAGTTGGCTAGAACTACCACTACTACTTCAACTCAATCAACTACCACTAGCCCACAAAATAATACATAACTCTGAAAACACCCAAGCCCTACAAAACCTTTTGCAACCCTATACAACCGCCAGGCCCTTGAGGTCTAGCACACAAAACCTCCTCAAAGTAACCAAATATAACAATTAAGTTGGTAAGTCGGTCTACAGCCACTGTATAGCAAAAACGTGGAACTCCTTTCCTGCCCACATAACTGACAACAAATCCCCATCACAGTTCAAGAAACTTGTTAAAACTCATTTTTTGAATAATCGACTGTGCTCCTGTATCCCCCCTGGCTAATGTCTCATTAGAACACTTCGCCTAACTTAAATAACTCTGCTAAGCCAACCAATCATAGTACTGTACCCACTTAGGACTGTTAATCTACTCCTCATCCCATCTCTCCAGGAGTTAGGGAAAACTACCCGACAATGTTGTGCTTTCCATAAGCAACTAAAACCAGGAGAAGGCATATTGTAAATCAATTTGTTATCCTTCTCAACTAAAACCAGGCGAAGACATATAGTAAATCAATTTGTTATCCTTCTCAACTATAGCGAGCATCATCTGCTCTCTCAGAGCCTCATTCTACGTCTCTGCTTTTACTCTAATAGTAAATCTATCACAGGAATCCTAAACTTAGGAATATCTTCTAAAATTTCATATTAATATTGTAGAGAATGAATGTATCCTATCTGTCAGTTAATATGTATGTCAAAGTCTCTTCTATGGAAATTGTATGTCAAAAGTCTGTCCTTAAAACTATGTTTTGTAAAAAATTGTTCTCTTGGAGCTTTCCCCCTGGGCCTCCACTGAAAATGGACTTGTAATCCAGTTGGACTCTCCCGGTCAACAAATATAAAATAAATAAATAAACTGTATCTGTTTCCAAATTTTATTCAGTTTAATTTTGGTAACTGCATATTTCCGGACTTTACAGAAATTATAAGCATTTGTATTCATTTAACAATACATTAATAGCACATTTGTATAATTTATTTTGGGTATGTCTTGGCATGCTGATTGTATAGCAGCATTTAATTGTTTAGTCATTTCTGTTGGTTTTCATTTTGTGTTTCATTCGGTTTGCAATAGTGCCTAAGAAGTAAGCACTAAAATGAAGATAATTTGAAAATGACCCTGACAGCCTGTAACTTAAGTTCTTGTAAATGCTCCATACGTCATATGTGTTAATACTGAGGAGAACCTCTTTCTACCTGTCTTACTGCCAGTTGCTTTTGGTGACCATATTCTTTCACTGAACATCTGCCCTAAGTTCATGGTAAGATTGTTTATTTTTGCCATTACAAGATGTCATATTACCTTGTGTACTGAATTCTTCTTTTCTTGTTGACTATACCTAGAATTACTGCATACTTTTTTCAGAATTGTCTTGATGATATCAAGTGATGTAATCAATGGCTTCAGCACATGCTGAGTAGACATAATTCCCGAACGTTTTCCAGTGTGGGTCACTGTCATCACCAGCTGCAAACATGGCAGAAAACATCACTTACAAATACTACAGGAAATCATCTTGAACCAACTGGTTATTTAGGCACTTGTCTTTTGCTGCCATAAATATTTCTGAGGGAGATATATGCTATCGATAGATTTAGTATGCTGATAAGCTTTCAGTCCCCATTTCTCTGTACAACCGATTTGATGCCAGACATCATCATCATCATCATCACTATCGTCATAACCCCCTTTTTCACATTTTCTGCATGGGGTCGGTGTGTTGTATAAACTGTTACCATCTCTCTCTGAGTTCAGTGCCACTCTCCTACCTTCTTCAACAGTCATGCCTGACTGTCACAGGTCTTCTCTCACACAATCCATCCATCTCTTTGTTAGATGCCCTCTTTTCCTCTTTCCTTCTTCCTGTCTGTCTCAAGTCTTCTTCACCAGATTGTCTTCTGCTTTTTTCTACATGTCCAAACCCCTGTAATTTGTTCTCTTTGACTTTCTCTACAATTGGACCTATGTTGGCTTCTGTCTGATGCCCTCATTTCTTCATCTGCTCCACAGTGTACATCTTACTACCCATCCCAGGCACTTCACCTCCATCACCTTTAGCTTCCTCAACTGCTGTTCCTTTATTGCACAGGTTTCTGTACCATACAGTAGTGCTGGTCACACCACTGTTTTATACACTTTACTTTTCAGCTTCTTTGGCATTCTTGTGTCTGACATTCTGTGCCAGTTGGCTGCAGCCCTTATGATTCTAGCATTGACCTCCTTATTCAGACTTCCTTTCTCCTCAATCAACCCTCCCAGGTATTTGAAGCTGTTAATCTGTTCCATTATTTTTCTGTCTATCTCAATTCAGCTTCTTCTGGCTTCTCACATTTGCTGCCATTACAACTGTCTTATCTTTACTCAGTTTCATCCCATGTGCCTTCCATTTTACATTTCATTCTCCTATCCTTTATTTAAATTCTTGATCAGAGTCTGTCTCTAATGCCACGCTGTCTGCATACAGCAACTTTGTTGATCTGTCCCCTCCTTCCTGTTTGCTAATGTAGTCCATCACCAGTATGAACAGCATTGGGCTCAGATGTGAACCCTGATGCACACTCAACCCCACTGGGAAACTCTCTGTGAATCCAATCACTGTTTGTACACAAATCACTGGGTCCTTGTACATAGCCTGTACTAATTCTACCAGTGTTTCTGGGACTTCAAACCACCACAGGACTGCTCAAATCAGCTTTTTTTGGAATCTTGTCATTTGCTTTCTTCAGGTGTAGAAATACCCACTTGGACTCTTTCTACATCTTTAGCTTCTTCTTAACTGTCTGTTTCACCGCAAACATCAGGTCAGTTGTGCCACATCCTGATCTGAATCCAACCTGCTGTTCTGCCATCTTACATTCCACTGTTCTGGATATTCTTTTACCTATCAGCCTCTATAGAACTTTCATGCAGTGTAACAGGTGTTTGATAGCTCTGTAGTGCCCACAGTTGTGGATGTCCCCTTTGTTCTTGTACACTGGCACTAGTATGCTTATTCTCCATTCATTTAGGATATGTATTTCTCTTCACATTGCTATGAATACCCTCAGGAGCCATTTCTCTCCTGTTTCACCCAACATCTTGATCATATCTGCTGTAACCTCATCTGAGCCTGCTGCTTTCCCTGACTTTATTTTCCTTAGTGCTGTTCTTACTTCTTCTAGGGTGGGCTTCTCTTCATCATTCATCGTAGGCTGTGCCTGGGGCAGTACAGCTTCTGTGGGGTTTTCTTCATTCAGAAGCTGCTAGAAATACTGTTTCCATCTGCCTTTGATTTCTAGTGAAATGTATCTGACTATTTTCTTTATCTTTCTGTCTTTGCCTTGCAACCTGGTAAAGTTTATTTGTCCCATCTACTGAATCACTTTCCAGCAGCTGTTAGAGTGCCTCTGATGTCCTGTTCTTTGCTATTACAACTCTTCTCTTAGCCTCTTTGTTAACCAGCCGGTATTCCTTTTTAGTCTGGTTAGTCTTTTCTATCTCCCACTGTCTACTGCACTGCTTCTTTCTTTTGATGATTTCCTGGACTTTTGCATTCCACCACCAGCTTTCCTTATTCATCTTGGTTCCATACCTGGCTCAGCAAAATAATTGTGCTATAGTCCTCACACATGCTGTTTTGCGGTGCTGCAGTTCTTTTTTAGCTCCACCTATTTACTTTTCTTCCTGAGGTACTAGATCTCTGACTATTTCCATGAATTCTTGTGCCTTTTCTCCAGTAAACCTCCAAGTCATCAGCCTAATCTCTGTTAACCTTGAGCCTTATCTAACACTGCTTGCATCTAATTGTGGCAACCAGTGGTTTACACTGTGGACCTACTGTTTTGCCATTGGATATGGCTTTGCAATCAGTGATTATACCCCCAGTGCTTTGTTTTCCTTATTAGGAGGAAGTCAGCTTGACAGACATCCCTTTATTGATGACTTCTAATAGTTATGTATTCAAGGGGTGCCAATACTTAGGTTCATAGGTAGGTACTGGGCTCTCTGCCCGAAGGCATTTATAAGCCTAGACAGAATGTGTTGGCTTTCGCCGCCCCCTTAGATTAGTTCCCTGTGCCTCTGTCCAGCAGAGCCATTGAAGTGATCCCTGGGATAAACTTTCTGTTTCCCATCCACTCGTCAAGGTTTCTCTTGAAGAGGGTTAGCAAGGAGCTCTGCCTAATGTAGATTGGAATCTTGTTCCAGAGCATGGGAAGTCTTTGGGACAGGAATCTATCCCTCCAGCATGTCCTATTTATTGTTGTAGTGAGGTTTAGATCCCTGGAGCGTGTGGCTCGAGGGGGATATGGTTTTCTTTAGGTGGAGCATTTCCATCAATTCTAGGTTGGACATGGCCTTGTATGTCAAGCAGAGATCACCTCTGAGTAGGTGGTATGCAACTGAGTACAGCTGGAGTTTCTTCAGTTGAGCTGCTTAGGGCATCTGCTTGAGGCCAGTGATCCTCTTGGTGAGGTACATCTGTGGTCATTCCAGTTGTTGCAGGTGTCTTGTAAGGTACATTCCAAATGGGGCATTGTACTCTATGATGAGTCTGGTGAGTGATGCATAGAGGGGGCCAATGACCTTTTTAGATCTGGATGCAAACCCTTTTGTGATTAGGTGGGCCACATAGAAGGATTTTCTAACCACTTTGGCAATGTGATTATCAAAGGAGAGGTTGCTATCTACTTGGGTCCCCAGATCCCTTATTATGTCTTCTGTATTTAGGGGGCTACCACCTATGTGGTAGTTTGTGGGTACTTTGTTTTTTTCCAAAGGGGATGACTATGCACTTTTTGGCATTTAGCTTGAGGCCATGGTTTTGACACCAGGTATCTGTCTCAGTGAGACCCTTTTGGAGGATGTCTGTGTCAGCCGGAGAGTCAATTATAGCTCCTAGTTTGTAGTCATCTTCGAACTTGGTCAGCCATAGTCCTCCTGTGCTTGCCTGTACCTCTGAGAAGTATATGCTGAACAGGAGGGGTCCTAGGACTGAGACCTGGGGAATGCCACCTGTAAGTGGTTTAGAGTCAGACCTAGCTCCCGCAACTCTTACCATGTGGGTTCTGTCCATGAGCCAGTTGGCAACCCATCTCGTGACGTAGGGGTTTATGTACAGGCTGGTGAGCTTGTCTATAATACCTAAGTGGGGAATGGTGTTGAAGGCCTTTGCAAGGTCTACATAGGCTGTGTGGACCACCTTTCCCTCATCTATAGCCTTGGTAACTGTCTCAAAGAAGTCCACTAGGTTTAGGAGGCATGATCTGCCCTTAACAAAGCCGAACTAGGTAGGGTCCAGTGTTTGGAGGTTTCCAATGTCTCTGTTAATGAGATACATGATGATGTGCTCCATAGCTTTGCAGACCAAGCTAGTCAGGCTTATAGGGCGATAGTTCCCGGGGTCCGTTGTGGCTCCACCTTTGTAGAGTGGAATAACTGTTGCTGTGCGCCACTCTGTGGGCACATAGCCTGTGGAGAGGCTGAGTTTAAACAGTGTGTTTAGGTGAGGAGTTAGTTCATCTTTGAGCTCATGTAGGACGCAGCCTGGGACACCGTCCGGTCCCATTGATGCTGTGTTTTTGGCTTTGGAGAGGGCTATTTTAACCTGAGTGTCTGTGATTTCAGGGGCACTACATTCTTCTGGTATAGTTATGGGCCCTTTTGGGAGTAAGAGGGGGGTGAAGTTTGCACTGAAACTGTCTGCCAGGATGTTGGCTATAATGGTCGGTTCAGTGTATGTTGTGCCATTCTGCACTAACTCTGAGCAGATTTGAGAATTGCCACTTAGATTCTTGACATAGCTAAAGAATGCCTTGTGGTTATCTTTGGAGTCCATGGCAATTTTTCTTTCGAAGCTAGCCTTGGATGATTTTATGAGCGAACATAGTTTCTTGCTGATACTGATCAGGGATGTCTTTCCTTCTTGGGATTTTACTCTTTTCTGTACTAGTTTTCTCCTTCTATTGTATAGCTTGTTTATTGCAGGGGTCCACCTGACTGGGTTCCTTTTCTTGGAGGAGTGAGTCTTGGTTTTGTTTGGGATAGCACGATCCATGGATTCTTGTAGGTGCCCATAGAGTGCATTAGTAAAGGATTTTGCAGCTTGGATAGCATTATCCTTTAGCATGGGGGCTTTGAAACTTCCCACCTCAGTCTTAAATAACGTGAAGTTTGCTTTTGAAAAGTATTTCACGGTGGTTTTTTTGACCAGGGGTGGTGGCGGAATGTGGAAATCCAAAGTGATTAGTTTATGGTCAGATCTAACCAGCAAGGGGTTGACCTCTGGTGTGGAATATCGGTCGTCCATGTCGGTGATGACCAGGTCTAATATGTTGTCATCTCTGGTGGGGGTGTTGACCAGTTGATCCAGGGCATTTGAGTTTATAAATTATAGGAAATGTTGGGCAAGGGAGTTTGTACTTGAGTAGTTCTCCCAGTTAATGTTTGGGTAATTGAAATCACCCAATATCAAGGTGTTTGGTAGGACCTTTATGTTTCCCAGTGTTTCCAGGAATGCAGAGTGGGGGTCCTGGGACATGGTGGGTGATCTGTATCAAGCTATAATTTGAATAGCAGTTTTGCCCATTGTTAGTTGCACGTGGATGATGTCTGAAGCATTGTGCTGTGCCACTAACCTGGAGGTGTGGGTATCCTTGATGAATATGAATACTCCCCCACCTTTTGTATTTCGGTTTGGGTTTTGTGGCCGAAATGTATGGTATGAATTGCAGCCTGGTAGTGCTGGGGTGCTCTCTGGAGCTTTAAACCAGGTTGAAATGAAGATGTCCTTTAGTAGTCATACCTTTTACTGATGTAAATAGGAAACACAAGCTTGTCCTTCCTTTTGAGATGTCGATCATGAAGTGAGTCTTGATTTTTCATTAAAGTTAAGTGCAAGGGACTATTCACTGAGAACAGCAGAGGGGTGGATGTTGCTGAGCTTGAGTGTTGAGAGAGTCATTGGTGCCTGTAATAATCTCTGTAAGCTGATTGACATCTGATTCTTAATGACAGAACAAATACCATGCATGTGTCTGACCTAATCAAAAATTTCTTTCAAACATTCATATTCAAAAATCAGATTTATTATTATTCCTATGCCAGAGCATGTTACAAGAATGAAATGCAAAATAATAATGTATATGATAATGTTAAAGCTTTAAAATTGCAGTTTACCAAATGTCATACAAGTAGGTAAGTGAATGATGAATAATCAGGTTCCAAAAATCTAAGGAAATAGATTTGTATTAAATAATAGAATCACCCCCATCATTGGGCTGTACCTAATCTGGCATGGCAGCCAGTTTCAGTGTTATGGTTTCTACAGCTGAAAAAAAAGATCACATGCAAGAGCAATTTGCAACCTGGGAATCGCTAGCAGTCTCGGGTTGGCTGAACAAAATGAGTGAATTAAGTGATAGGAAACTAACAATTATTTCAGCCAAGTAAGACTAATACTGTCAAAGGCTACATCTGTTAAAACCAAGACCTAGAGTAAATATGTGAGCCACCAGAAACAAGTGCATAACCAGCAACAAAGGAGTACATGTGATCACACTGGATTTGGCATTCAATACATGTATTCTACAGATCTGTCTACACATGTTAAATAGTACATGTATTCTAGAGATCTGTCTACACATGTTAAATAGTACATGCATTCTAGAGATCTGTCTACACATGTTAAATAGTACATGCATTCTAGAGATCTGTCTACACACGTTAAATAGTACATGTGTTGTAGAGATCTGTCTACATGTTAAATAGTACATGTATTCTAGAGATCTGTCTGCACACATTAAATAGTACATGTTCTAGAGATCTGTATACACATGATAAATAGTACATGTGTTCTAGAGATCTGTCTACACATGTTAAACGTATTCAAGATCAGTGTTGGCTTGCCCCAGTTAGAAGTTAGAAGCCCAGACATGAAGTGATCACTTCATACTCATGAGGAATTAGATGCCTGATTTAGTAATGCTTCTCTTATGATAATAAGAAGACTGAGACTGTACTGGTGCCTCAGTGACAAATTAGCAAGGCCCACTACTAAACTTTACACCTGGGACATAAATTGAAGCCTTCCTCATCTTAACCTATGGCTGAGGTAAGGTCAAAGGCAGTAGAGGACATTAAGATAGCATGAATGGCCAAGGCCTCATTCTTGGCTAGAAAAAGTTTTAAATTCCTTCTTGTAAGGGTGGTATCCAGATTGACTTGAAGAGATTCTACATTTGTTACTTCTTGGAAAAAAGGACAAATACCACTCAGTGTCATCTGCACAGAATGAAAATACCTACCTGTACCTTGAATGACAACTCTTAGAAGAAGCATATAGCAAATGAAGTGTAGACCTACAATGGTGCAATAGACAGTCCCACTACGCAGAAAAAAAAGGCTAATGAATAATTAATAGCTGAAGTAATGACCTCTTTATTGTCAAAATGTGTGCAACAAAGTAATAAGTTGGTGACAGAAAGTCTGCAGTGAGGACATAGGGACTCTATCAAGATCCCATGGTTGACAATGACAGATGTAGCCAAGAAATGAGCGTGGGTTAGGACTGAATAAAACTATTGGTCTCTAGCAATCAGGAGTTTGTTAATCACCTTAGGAGTAGTGGTCTCGCTTTCTTCTCAGTAACCTTGACCAAATATTCATGAGCTAGAAAATGTGAATGCCAGCTCTCATCTCAGCTGACCTTTGCCTTGCATTTATGCTTTACTTAGGGCAATGTTAGTTCATGCAGTTCCTTAGGGATTATAACAGTTCTTCCTAGTCAGTCACTATATGTCCTCTCCAGGAATGAGCAAATGCAGAGAAATTACTCTCTTGAATGCAGCTGTCTAACAGAGAAGTGATGAGATAGCCAGGGTATAAAGCACCTTTTCTTAAACTCTTCACTTGTGGGATCATTGGCGAGGATCATAAAAAAATAACTCAGTTGTAATACTGGCTACAAAGCAGCATCATTGAAACTCTACATATACCAGATTACCTTCAGTGCTGCTTTTTGTATGCCCATGTATGGCTAGAAGCTACTAAATGCAGTGGTCCAATTGCATTTCCTATTGCTCTGTTTCTGCAGAACGTGACGGTTTATGGACATGATGATACTCAGGGCAGAATCATACATGTGAATTTTCTTGATGTTATGAAGCATATGCAGCAATGCTAACTACACATATTGTACTTATGTATATCAAACGTGATAGCAAGTAAGGTCCAAGATGAAGGAAAAGCCACATTGTCCTACAGTCTTTATCCATGTTGTCAGCTGTTAAAAGTCCATTGACCTAAGTAAAACAAGAACACCAAGCAAAGGTCAACTAAGATGAGAGTGGACATTCACATTTTCTAGCTCACAGTTTTTAGGAAAGGTTACTGAAAAGGTAATATATGTCTAAAGTGTGTCATTTTTAACTTCCCATCTCCACAAAAAGTTACTAAGAGACCTGCAAAAATGTAATTAAAAGGAAAAGCTTAAATGAAGTGATCTTCTTTAACATGATGCTCTAGAGAGGATTTTAGTGGCTGAACTACTACTT
>NC_056741.1:635801705-635866705 GCF_019279795.1 Protopterus annectens | reverse complement strand
GAAAAAGGGTTGTAGATGGATGGATATCTATCTATATCTATATATCTATGTAAATATATATATATATATATATATATATATATATATATATATATATATATATATAAAACTGGAGCAGTGGATATCATTGTTATCTCACAGCAAAAGCTCCCCTGGCTCAATTCTCATTTGGGGAGCCTTCTGTATGGTGACTGCATTATAAAATATATTGGTATTTTAAGGGTGGGAAAATGCTTGTTTGTTTGTTAACTAGTGTTACTTGATTAATTAGGATGGTATCATGTGATTGGAATAGCTTTGTAATAAATGGAGTGTGATGGTGGCTTGAATTATTCCTTGAAGGGAATCTGCCAAGGTACCAGAAGCACCAGTAAAAGAATTTTGCTCACAGCTGCTGTCTCCATTGTGTGTGTATTTTTTCGTGGCTGCATTACCCTGGCAGTATTTGCAATGGTTTTCTCTGGATGGTCGTTTCCTTTGCCATTCCAATGATGTACAATAGGTAGATTGGACACTCTAAATTGGCCACTGCAGCAGGGCTAGCCAACCAGCTTTATGAGCACTGACTTCAGAGGATGGTCAGTGTTGACGCAATACTCCAACCCCATATCCAGAAATGGGAAAAACTGGTTATGGATGAATGGTTATACATAGATAGATAGACATCATCACAGTTAACATTGAAAGGATGCTAATGGCTATGAAAATGTTTTTTCACCTATAGAAATTCTGTCTGGACATGAAAATGCTATGGAGCTTTCCTCCTTGAGACTGTAGAAATGGGGCTTTTTGCTTAACCAGACTATACCAACAAACAAACAAAATAAATAAATAAATAAACTAATGAATAAATAAATAAATAAAATCACGTTTAAAACTGAACTGGCATATATATTCCAAACAATATAGTGCATCATACAAGAGCAACAAAGAACGTATAACATTACAGACTGATTTCAAACACATGCAGAAGTGTAGTTAAAAGGAACAGTTTAAAACAACATGGCACACACATTTCCCTCTTGATGAAGAAGGATTTATATGGCCAAGAGTAGAGACTTTTGGTGGTTACCAGCCAGAAGATCGACTAGAATCTATGTCTGCCTCTCTTTGATAGTGATTAGTAAAGCCAAGAGTAATGACTCTTTTTAAATACTAGATGGAGCTTTTACTGGAAGAAAGCATGGAGCAACAGGAAGACACCTAGAGATCTGTTGGGAGGATTGCCTAAAGTTTATCTAAGGTTACTTGGATTCTTAGACTGATGTGAACCAGAACTATAGGACTTTGTTTTTTTTTTTTTTTTTAGAAAGTTTTCCTGCTATAGAATCAAGCTTGTGTTTGTTTTTCTTTACCTTTATTTTGCTTTACTTTATCATACCTCTCAGCCTCTTAGTACAAGACACCTGGACAAACCATGGCAAATTGGGGTTCAAAGGCCACAAAATAGGTACACATTTTAAATATTGCTTTTATAAACCTAGAGAGTTGCTAGAATAAAAGGATTTGTGTTACCATACATTTTCTGAAGGATATGAAGTCTGAAACTCAAATGATTGTCATTATTTATTGACTTTAATCCTTAAATCATCTCAATGATTTGTCAAAAAAATACAATTTTTATGAGAAACAGGCCAAACATATAAGGAAATATCTGGACATAGGTTCACAGGTTCATAGGTTGGTACTAGGCTATCAGCCCTAGGGCCTATACAAGCCTAGCCATAACAATTCCCTGGCTATTTCTTCCCACATTATTTACTTTCCTGGACCCCTGTCTAGCAGGGCGACTGACATGATCCCTGGGGTGAATTTCCTTTCTACCATCCAATCGTCAAGGTTCCTCTTGAAGAGGTCCAAAGAGGCACTCTGCTTGACATGTATGGGCAATCTATTCCAGAGTCTGGGGAGTCTCTGGGTCAGGAACCTATCCCTCCAGCATGTTTTGTTTATTGTGATGACAAGGTTTAGATCCCTGGAGCGTGTAGCTCTGAGGGATTGGGATTTCTTTAAGTGTAGCATGTCCAACAGCTCTGGGTTTGACATGGCCTTGTATGTTAAGCAGAGATCGCCTCTGAGTAGACGATATGACAGAGTATAGCTGGAGTTTTTAAGGCGGTCAGTGTAGGGCATCTGCTTTAGGCCTGTGATTCTTTTAGTGAGGTATTTCTGAGGCCTTTCCAGTTGCTGCAGATGTCTTGAGAGGTACATACCAAATGGGGCGTTGTATTCTATAATGGGTCTAATGAGGGATAAGTACAGTGGGACAATGACCTCCTTTTTTCTGGATGAAAAGCCCTTCGTGATGAGGTGTGCCACATAGAAGGATTTCCTGACTGTTGTGGCGATGTGGTTATCGAAGGTGAGACCACTGTCCACCTGTGTCCCTAAGTCTCTTATCACACTTTCTGTGTTTAGTGTACTGCCACCTATATGATAATTCATGGATACATGTTTTTTCCCAAAGGGGATAACAATGCATTTCTTGGCATTGAGCTTGAGCCCATGGCTCTGGCACCAAGCATCTGTTTCTGTAAGGCCCTTTTGTAGAGTATCCACATCATTTGAGGATTCAATAATGGCTCCCAGTTTGCAGTCATCTGCAAACTTTGTTAGCCAGAGTCCCTTAGTGTTGACCTGTACTTCAGAGAAGTAGATGCCAAACATCCTGAGAAAATCTGTACAGTTAAGAGGTAAAGGGTTAAATCTTGTCTAGAGTATTTGTGTTCTACATACTGTGACATTCATACACACACACACACACACACACACACATATGTGCGTGTGTGTGTGTGTGTGTGTGTGTGTGTGTATGCACTTGGTTTCCTTAGTCTCATTTTCTATTTGTTGACCCCGAGCAAGTAGCAAGTCACTTAACCAGTGCTTCTGAGCTGCCCTAAAAAGGGACACATGTCCAGTGGACCCTACCTGATTTACAAATACCTGTATATAATATTTATATGTTACATAAACACACATATCTCCCTCTCTCTCTCTCTCTCTCTCTCTATATATATATATATATATATATATATATATTTATATATATATATATTATACATAGACACATAGATAGAGAGATATAGAAATATAGATACAGATGTATATAGGTTCATAGGAAAGTACTAGGCCAGCAGCTCTTGTAGACCATTTTAAGCTTAGCCAGTTTCCCTTTTTGTGCTCAAAATAATCTATTCCATTTGGTTACAGATTGGTCTTACCCATCCCATGGTTAATAATTATATATTACCCCTAATGAGAATAATTGGGATAATCCTATAGATAATTAGATAAAGACTTTAGGGCAGTCCTGAGATACATTTTCTGTTTCCCATCCATAGATCTAAGTTGCTCTTGAATATGGACAGGGATGAATTTTGTTTTATGCAGATTGGGAGAGTGTTCCATAGCAGCTTATCCTCTGTGAGATATACCTCTCCCTTTAAACCATTCTTTTGATGCTGCAGAACAGGTTTAGATCCCTAGAATGAGTATTTCTGATGCCATTTGACTTGCTGATGTGCAGTAAATTCATCATTAAAGGGTTGGAGGATACATTGTATGTCAGTTACCACTTAGCATGCCTATAGGATACCAAGTACAGTGGCAGGACTTTGAGTTGGTCCGTGTAGAACATGTTGTTTAGGCCTTGTATAATTTTATTATGGTATCTCTGTGGGCTTTCCAGTTGTTGCATGTGTCTGGACAGATACTTGCCAAAGGGGGCATTATATTCAATGACTAGCTAATGAGAGCTGAGTAAAGGGGACAATGATATCCCTAGATCTAGAAACAATCCCTTTATTTATAAGTTGTGCAATATAGAAGGACTTTTTCACAACAATGGACACTTGTTGGTCAAAAGTGAGGTCTCTGTCCATGTATGTTCTCAAATCCCGAAAACTGGGTCAACTCTTTGGGCTGTATTGTCAATGTGGAAGTTCCCAGTGGTAGATTACTTCCCAATGGATACAATAATGCATTTTTTTGGCATTTAGTTTCAGTCCATGATTTTGGCAGCAGTTATTTCTTTGGGATAAACCATCCTGCAGGATGGCTAAGTCATTTGCGGATTCAGTGAGTGCTCCTAACTTGCAGTCATCTGCAAACTTAGTCAGCCTGAGCCCTTTAGTACTGGCTTTTACTTCAGAAAAATAGATGTCAAACAGGAGAGGTACCAGCAGAGAACCCTGGAGGGGGGGTGTCCACTAGTGACTGGTGTCTTTGTGGAGGTAACGTTCCCCTATTTTATCTGCATCTTATCTGTGAGCCAGTAGGCAATCCAATGGGTGATATAGGAGTTTATTGCTAGTTTATTTAGCTTTTCTGTTAAGGCTGAGTGGAGAATTCTGTCAAAAGCTTTTACCAGGTTGAGTTACGCAATGTGTACCATTTTGCCTTAATTCATAGCTTTGGTGACCTTTTGAAAAAAATCCACCAGGGTTAGTAAGCATGATTTGTCTTTAACAAATCCAAAGCTCGGGTCCAGTTTGGAGGTTCCCTAAGTCCTGATTAATGAATTCCATGATAAGTCTTTCCATGGCTTTGCATATGAGGTTAGTCAGACTTAGGGGGCTTTAATTGCCTGAGTCTGTGGAAGGTCTGTTGTTAAGGGTGTGACTAAATCATACTTCATGTTATTTATGATACACCGAGGGATATTGTCATGACCTGCTGACACAGTATTTTTAGCTTTTGATAGCACTTTTAG
The DNA here is from genome assembly GCF_019279795.1 of Protopterus annectens. Taxonomy (NCBI): domain Eukaryota; kingdom Metazoa; phylum Chordata; order Ceratodontiformes; family Protopteridae; genus Protopterus; species Protopterus annectens. Next base: position 635,861,994 of record NC_056741.1, on the reverse strand, counting down.
GACTTGGTCTTGTTTGATAGCTGTAGAAGAGCCAGTTTCTGGTATAGCTTGAGGGACATACTGAGGGGGAGAGATGGGCAACGTTAGAGCTAAATTTATCTGCTAGTGGATTCTCTATGTCTTTATCCTCAGTGCAGGTAACATCAGCTCAGCACATTTCTTTATTTTATTATTAATTTTGCCACACAGACCGTTGCATTATGTACATAGTTGTGATATACGTAAAGAAGCTCATAGAGTCAGTGTTGTTTCTAATAGGGTATCACATTGCATGTTATCATATCGACTTACCTTACCCAACAGGTGAAAGATATATTAATTTTTTTATTTGAATACAAGGGTTACATGCATTTTATAGAACTGCTTTTCAGTAATTCACTTTTTATACTGGTACAATTTAACTATTATGACTTTCACTGAACAGTGGTGTAAAAAGGTTTCCTTTACTGTTGTGTTATCTCAGAGGCTCTACTATAAACAATCAAGTTTTGTTTAATCGGCATACGGTTATGCAAAACCTTAAAAGCCTAAAATATTGGGAGTTTACATTTTATTTATTTATTTGACATTTGTTTACTAGGAAAGTCCGAATGGATATGAGACCATTTTCAGCGGAGGCCCGGGGAGAAAAGCTCCACAGTACACATAAAGAGAATTAAACTGAACCATGGTGACAAGTAGTACAATATGTGAAATACAAGATAAGCAAAATATAAAGGCAAGCAATCAAGCTGACCATACATTATATACAAGGTAGGAAGAGAGATCCTAATGTGCATGTCATAAAAAGTCATATACTTTTTTTCTGGAAGGAGAACTAGATGATACATTTCAGTCAAATATTGGGACACAGAAAGGTTAGGTTAAGAATATAAAGAAAGGACATTAGAATGTTAAGTAATTAAGGTGAGGTGAGGCTAGAAAGTAGGTAAAACAGGAAGAGAAGTAGGATATATCAAGAGAAAGTCTATTAAGACTGGGGAGAAAGGAATGGCAAAGAGTACTAAGATGCAAGGAGCAGGGCAGATCCAAGTATTGGTTAGCTGTTTCTTCAGCCTGGACTTGAAGGAATAGCAGTGGAGTAGTTTAGTAATAGTAGTAGTGGTAGTAAAGTAGTTTACATGCTCAAAGTAACAACACTCCAAAGGTTGAAATAGACATACACACACAAAAATGTCTTTTTTGCAGAGGGTCAAGCTACCGTGCCTCACTCTTTATGTATACTAACCCTGAGGCCACACAAACTTAGAGAAAAGGGAGAAAGTAAAAAAAAGATCTCACCTTCCTGTTCTCCAAGTGCAGCAAACTGCAAACAAGGGTGCAATCTGTCACCTATTCATTGCAAGTATATTGAAACATCATCATCACGAAACAGATGGTCTTCCTGCTTCAAAGTTTTAATACGTAACAAAGCAGAATGCAACAAAAGGTAGTTTTTCTCAGTCTCGGTATTGGTATATTTAGATATGCAGTGGTGTTGAATACGATGAGCTTGCCTCCTGAGAAAACACTGTTTATGTTTTATTTTGTATTTCTGTTAGTTTATGTCAATATTGTGGAACAATGGGGCAAATACATTACCCTTTACTGCACTGTTATGGCATTTTAGATGCATATTTACAGGTGTGAGTCCACATGGCGAGTGAACTTGAATTTGCCACCCTCCCAAGCAAAAATGCTGTCTTATTTTGTATTATTTGACAGATCAGGTGATTTATGTCATTGTTTTGATGGAATAGATTTTGGTGAAAGTTTCTTTCATTTAAGTGACATAACCTCAAACACCATAATAACAGGCTACAGATCTGTGTGTGTGAGCTATTAAGGCAGACACATCAAAATTATCTGAACCCATAACTTAAGATCTCCTCACCAGACAGATGAGAACCTATGTTTTGAAGAGGGTGTATATGGCAAAACATTGTGAATCATTTTTGTAGCATCTCTTTTTTATTCTACATAAGAATTTTGGAGTGTTGCCTTAAAGTTTATGTCTTTGATTCCATCAACGTGTTTCCATCTGTGTAAATATGATGTTATAAATAACTGACCAACTCAGGGTTCTCATGCTCCACAACATTCTGGCATAAGATGAGATGGAAACAGTGGCATATAAGGGCATGGTGTGCTCTAGGGTCAAAGGTATGAATGTGATTTATAATAAATACATTCCAGTATCAATACTGTTATCATTTAACACTGTTCACAGAATTCTTTCAGTGTGATGACTGTCTTGGTTGCTTAAATGTATGCACCAGTGTTGAAGATGGCACGTTAAAAATATGTTTTAATCGTTGCCATGAGAAATGGAGATTTTTCATTGATTTTTACAAGAGTTTTGTTTTGCAGGATGTGTCAAATTTATATTTATATGAAAAGCTCAAAAAATGTACTGCTTTTATCTTGGGTTCAAAAAATAATCAGAGAGTATCATTTATCCATTACAGATTTTGGAAGCATGTTTGTTAAATAAGCATTTTCATTGTAATTTCCTAAACTGAATACACACACACACACACACACACACACACACACACACACACACACACACACACACACACACACACACACACACACACATTTCAGAAACAACACTGAATTTCCTTAGAAGAGCTGTAGAGCACACAAATGCCAAACTCCTCTGGTATGCTTCTTGACCTGACAACCCTGCATTACAAGCTAAAGGCCCACAGTATACTATTACATACAGGTTGGAATAATTTTTATCCACTCATCTGACAATCCCTGCAATGAATGATTGAAGTGCTCAAAAATTGTGCCATCTCTCAATGTGAGCAAGTGTGTGTGTGTGTGTGTGTGTGTGTGTGTGTGTGTGTGTGTGTGTGTGTGTGTGTGTGTGTGTGTGTGTGTGTGTGTGTGTGTGTGTGTGTGTGTGTGTGTGTGTGTGTGTGTGTGTGCAGTTTTGTTGATATGCACTGATAATAGTCCTGTGGTGCTCCGTTTATACTTTGACCATGCTTGACCTCCTTTAGACCACATAGCAATAAAAATAAATTCTGCAGCTATGACTGATCTCTGGGGAAATTCTTCATGGTTTCCATTTTTAAAGTGTAGCACAAAAACTAAATCTCAATATAGTAAAAGGTCAAAGAGAAAGAAAAGGGTGGGTTAAGCAGCCTGCGAAGTCTAAGGTGTGATTCAGCAAAAAGAAAAAATACAGAATGTAGGAGTAATGGGTGATAAACATGAAAAAAATGAGGATACAGACAAGTCAGAGGACAGATGAAGACTTTGACATGAAACTAACTCCAGATTAAATGTTCTGAGTAGAGGAAGCAATGTGAACAGGAGTACATTAACTTAAGGCTGCACTCCAGACAGTCAACAAATACAGTAAGAAAAATGAGGCAGCTGTCTACAGGGAAGGCAGGGTACATTTATGTATCAGCAGATCATTTTGGAAAACATATTTAGCTTTTAAAATCCGTTCAGAAGGCATCTGTCGCTGAATGACTCCATAAATGGAGGTGTTGTATACTGTTTGTTTGTGCCTTTCGGCTTTTCCGGGTAGGGGTCACCACAGCGGAACTCCGGTCCGCTAATGATCGGTAGTTGATTTTTACGTGCCGAGTTACCAGCCCTGACACACAACCTTCAACGAAGGTACGCCCATTCACGCATGTCTCCACGCAGAAGACGCTCTACCTGAGAATCGAACTGGACAGGTGTTGTATACTGTAAATTAACATAATTACTTTTTATTGTATCACTTAGGATGCAGTTTGTGCAGAGAAGAGACTTTGGTGTGGCATTGCAAGTGGTGCTCTTTTTGAGTAATGCAAGATACACCAACGTGCAGAATGTTTTACACACAAGAAAGGTGTTCACAACATCCTGATACTGTACCCTTTATTTATATATTTTGTGATCCAGGCTGTCTAAATGGGGATAGGCACATTTTTAGTGGAGGACTGATAGCAATGTCTGATTAAATTACTTATTTAGAGTCACACAATAGGCAGATGGAGATTGAGGAATCAAACCCAAGAATGCAGAATAAATCTCATTACTAGATATGAACTTAATCTTCTGTCCAGAACTGCCAGAATGGTCTGGATTGTCCAAATGTTATTGTTGGAAAGCTTACAGTAGTAAAAGGCTGGTGGGAATCTGGTGAGAAAATGGAATTGCATAAAATATATAAGTTTCTTTCTGTTCCCTGTAAGAAGAAAAAGTGTTTTTTTTTGGCAAAAAAGGGCATTAAGTTAATGTTGCAGTAGGAACTTTTAGGTCCTTGTCGAAAATTGTATGTGGTGAAGGTTCTCTGTAACATACGTGAAGGTCAGTGTGTTTTATAAAAATGAATTGCCCAGAGCACTTGGAATGGAAGAGCGCATGTGGGATATTGAACAGTACTACTGGAGACAGAGAGTTCAGTCACAATTACTCAGTAAAAGAAAAGGAAAATAACAGAATTATTTGGAATGCTTCTTCAAGTCTGCATTGCTGGACAGTTTGACCTTCACTTCAAACAGGCCATGCCATAAAAGCTTGTTGGGTGTTACTGTATACCCAACAGTTGTTTTCCATAGCTTTTTGTCTCTATAGTAGCCTTTGCGCTTTGCATGTAGTCTTCCTGTCCATTTATCTTACTAATATTTTACCCACTGAAACCATTAACTACATCTAGGTAGCATCCTTTGCTTCTCAACTAGCCTTATGCACCATTTTATTTCTTTTGCAGTCAGCTGACTGCTGCCTTTTTGTGTTCCAAATATCCAAAACTGTTATTCCACTCTGGATATGTCCCTTTGCCAGATGTCTGAGTATGTAGATGAGAAGACATTTTAGCCAGTGTTCTGTGGAGCTTTGAGCACCCCTGTATCCAGGCAAAGGGGAGGATATACAGGAGTCAGCATTCTGTGCCTGCTGTTTATTCACTCTAAGCCAGAAGAATTCAGAGACATTTTAGATGACATCATGTATGTAGGTTTGCAATAGCTCCATGAAGAACTGCCCCTCCCTTTGTGGTGATGTGTCCCTGTTTTGTCCACCTGCCATACAGATCAGTAACCACCTCTTTCACACCTCTGGTCTCATCACCTGTGTTCATGACCTGGACATGACCCCAACATTTACCTTCATCCTCGACATCTTCCCTGTAAGAAGTGAGTAGGTATTGCAGCTTCATTTCTCTATTCAGTGTGTCTGTTCCTCCAGCACCCAGACCGCTACTCAAACTCATGATCAAAGGGCAATTTCAGGTATACTTTCCAGTCCAGCTGGTGAACCAGGGTATCCTGAGGCAATGTTACAACTGTCTCATATACACAGACAACCCTCTCCTCCTACCACAAAACATTAACATATGCGAGAGATGCACTTATATAGCTAAATTGGAGGCTAAGCTCTCTCCACCCAAGACTGGAACAGGCAGTCATGAGGAGAAGGTTAACACTTGCACCACACCTTCAGCCTCACATAGACATACTAAACCAGCACTGGCAAAAAATACACATATATACATGAAATCATACTCGGAGGCTCTAAATAAAAACTTGCAAAAGCATCACAGACCTCCAAAGCAGACACCCAACAAAAACCTGCACCTCCCGTCACAAACCAGACAACACATAAAACACAAAATCAGTGTGCTGCACACTCACAGCCCTTAAGGCGAAATAACATACCTAACACACTAGTAATAGGCAACTCTATAGTCAGGCATACTGATGTCCCACTCACTAGGCTGGACAAAGAGAAGGTTATTGTTAGCTGCCTGTCGGGATCCAGAATCCGCCACATAACACAAGCACTCAGGTCACTCCAGAACAAGTACAAATATGACTCTGTCATTGTTCATGTTGGTGTGAATGACCTGAGACGTACCTCCCTGGACTACATGAAAAGAGACATGGAAGAGCTCTCTGATCATGTAGCCCAGGCGGTATGACCCTGACCCTGAGTAGCATCCTGCCCTCACCAAGAATGATACCGCAGTATAAAGAAAAAATGATCAATTTCAACAATTGGCTAAGCTTTTGGTGTCATTCAAAGGGGATCCAGTGTCTGTCAGCCTGGGACGACATGCTCAACAGGCCTCATTGCTTCACAAGAGATGGCTTGCACCTGTCACCCCTAGGCTTTTGAATACTGGCCAAGGCTCTTGCTGCCCCCATAGTGCCTTTTTTAGGCAAGGCTCAAAAGTCAAACCCACCTCTGTAAACAGCACAAATAAAAAAATGAGGGTTATGCTACTCAATGCCAGGAGTTTAAATCTCAAAATGCACGCACTCGAAGCACTCCTCACTATGGAGAACATCGACATCTGTGCAGTAACTGAAACCTAGTTCAAGGCTCCACAGAGCACCCCAGCACTACCAGGCTACAACTCATACCACACATTTTGGCCACAGAACATGGACCGAAACACAAAAGGAGGGGGGTGTATCCATATTCATCAAGGATACCTACACCTCCAGGTTAGTAGCGCAGCATGATACCTCCAAGATCATCCATATGCAACTAACATCAGGCAAATCTGCAATGCAAATTGTGGCCTGCTACAGATCACCCTCCATGACCCAAGACCACCACTCCGCCTTTCTGGAAACACTGGAAAACATGAAGGTCCTACCGAACACCCTGGTATTGGGCGATTTCAGTTACCCTACTGTTAACTGGGAAAACTACTCAAGTACAAACTCCCAGGTCCAGCGCTTCCTGGAATTTATCAACTCAAATGCTCTGGATCAGCTGGTAAACTCCCCTACCAGAGGTGAAAAATATTGAACCTGATTATCACCAACATGGGCGACAGGTGTTCCACACCAGAGGTCAACCCGTCACTGGTTAGATCAGACCATAAACTAATCACTCTGGATGTCCACACCACCACCTCCAACCAAAGAAACCACAGTGAAAAACGTTTCTATAGCAAACTTCACCTTATTTAAGACAGAGGTGGTAAGTTTCACAGCCCCCACGCTAAAGGATAAGTGTCCAAGATGCAGGAACCTTTACAAATGCACTCTATTAGCACCTACAAGGATGCCTGGATCATGCCATCCCAAGCAAAATCAAGACTCACTCCCCTAAAAGGAGGAAACCATAAACAGGCTATACAATAGAATGAGGAAACTAGTTCAGAAAAAAAGCAAATCCCAAGAAGGAAAGACATCCCTGATCAGTATCAGTAGGAAACTAAGATCCCTCATAAAAATCCTCCAAGGCTAACTTTGAAAGAAAAATAGCCAAGGATTTGAAAGATAACCACAAAGCCTTCTTTAGCTATGTCAAGAATCTAAGTGGCAACTCACAGATATGCTCTGAGCTAGTGCAAAATAGCACAAAATGTACTGAACCCACTGATACTGCTAACATCCTGGCAGATAGATTCAGTGCAAACTTCACCCTCCTCTCAACCCCAAAAGGACCCACAACAATAAAGGAAAAGTGTAGTGTCCCGGAAATCACAGATGCACAGGTGAAAACAGCCCTTTCAAAAGCCAGAAACACAGCGTCAATGGGGCCAGATGGTGTTCCAGGCTGCGTCTTGCATGAACTACAGAACAAACTATCCCCCCACCTAAACACACTGTTCTACCTCAGCCTCTCCACAGGCTACGTGCCCATAGAATGGCACACAGCAATGGTTATTCCGCTCCACAAAGAAGGGGCCACAACTGACCCTGGTAACTATCGCCCCATAAGCCTGACTAGCCTGGTCTGCAAGGCTATGGAGCGCATCATCATGGAACTCATTAATAAAGAAATTGGGAACCTCCAAACACTTGAACAGACCCAGTTCGGCTTTGTTAAGGGCAGATCATGCCTACTAAACCTGGTTGACTTCTTTGAGACAGTCACCAAGGCCGTAGATGAGGGGAAGGTAGTTCACACAGCCTACCTTGAACTTGCCAAGGCTTTTGACACCATTCCCCACTCGGGAATTATAGAAAAACTCATCAGCCTGAACATAAACCCCTACGTCACGAGATGGGTTTCCAACTGGCTTACAGACAGAACTCGCACGGTAAGAATAGCGGGCTCCAGGTCCGACTCTAAACTAGTCACAAGTGGTGTCCCACAAGGCTCGGTCCTGGGACCCCTACTGTTCAGCATATACTTCTCAGATGTACAGGCAAACACAGGAGGACTATGGCTAACCAAGTTCACCGATGACTGCAAACTGCGAGCCATAACTGACTCTCTGGCTGACACGGACATTCTCCAAAAGGGCCTTACTGAGACAGACACCTGGTGTCAAAGTCATGGTCTCAAGCTAAATGCCAAAAAATGCATAGTCATTCCATTTGGGAAAAACAAAACACTCATGAATTACCAGAAAGGTGGCAGCCCCCTTAATACAGAAGAGGTAATAAGAGATCTGGGGACCCAGGTAGATATTAATCTCTCATTTGACAATCATATCGCCAACGTAGTTAGGAAATCCTTCTATGTAGCCCATCTAATTACTAAAGGGTTCACATCTAGAAATAAAGAGGTTATAGTGCCCCTCTACTCGTCACTCATCAGACCCATCAGAGAGTACAATGCCCCGTTTGGGATGTACCTCACAAGACACTTCCAACAGCTGGAAAGACCACAAAAGTACCTCACTAAGAGGATTACTGGTCTCAAACATATGTCCTATGCAGCCTGACTGGAAAAACTCCAGCTGTACTCAGTGGCATATCACTTACTCAGAGGTGATCTTTGCCTGACTTACAAAGCCATGTCCAACTCAGAATTGATGGACATGCTCCACCTAAAGAAATCCAAGTCACTGTGAGCCACTCGCTCTAGTGTGCTAAACCTTGCCACAACAATAAATAGAACATGCTGGAGGTATAGATTTCTGTCACAGAGACTCCCCATGCTTTGGAACAAAATTCCTAACTACATTAGGCAGAGCCCCTCACTAACACTCTTCAAGAGAAACCTTGATGAGTGGATGGGTAACAGAAAATACACCACTGGGATCACTTCATTGGCTCTTCTTGACAGAGGCTCAGTTAATTAATCAATGGGGCGGCAAAAGCTGACACACTCTGGCTAGACTTATAAATGCCCTTGGGTAGATAGCCTAGTACCTACCTATGAATGTATGAACCTATGAGCAAGGGTCCTTGTTTCTGAGAAGGTAAGACCTGCATAACAAATGAGTTTCAATGAAAACTGAGTGCAGGAAACAGCTACTTTATTTTTGTTACAGTAGGAAGAATTATTCCTAGACTTTTAACTGTGTGTTTTATAGCAAAGTTTCTATGCTTTTGTCATGGTAACATGCATAAAAACCACAAAATTTTCCCTTTCTATGCCACCACACAGTGATTGATATCATCAGATTATAATGTAATGTTAGAAGCCTTGCATGTTGGGAATGAGGGAGACACTTCAGACCTCCAAGGAGAAAAAGAAAAAAGTTACCTGTAACAGAAAGGAGTATCTGGAGAAAACTTCATAGCCATGCAAATAAAAGTCTGGTGCTTAGAAACAGGCTGTTGCAGCAAACACTTGCAACAGCAATAACTGCATCACAAGATCAGCAGATTGTTGCTATAGGTGGCACTTTCTGTTTGCCTATAACAGTGGAACATAATTAAACCAGATAAAGTACAATGACGCAAACAAAAGTCTGAAAGTGACTGTACTTCTTATGATGCCTACATAGTCTGCATTCCCCTCCCTGGCCTCCCATCTTTTCTTGTAGCAGTCATTTTCTTCTTTGGAAATGGGTGACACAATGCTGAGTGTTTGGCCACCAGAAAACTAGCCCTCAACCCTGGTGCAATGGAGGATGCACCTACACAAGGAGGGCATTGTTGTGCCAGCAGTTACACAGTTCATTTTTCTGCCACCCAGGCAAGAGGTTTGGTCCATATTAAGTATATCCTTACTGCTGGCATGCCAATGAGAGTGCAAATAGATTACCTGTATGACTGCCAGCTCTCAAACTCAATGGAGAATTCCTGGGATGGGGGAACAAATGGGTCTGAATGATAGGGAGAGGCTTTGTGGTCACCAGATGCAGTGGCAGAGCACAAGAAAAATGCACATATCACATTATCACATATGTGAAGAGGTTGATACTTTCTCATTCAGAGCCACAAAAGAAACATTTCTGGCAACTGACATTTGCAACTTTACCCAAGGTATCACTGGGAACGTTTTGCCAGGACAATGAAGAAAACGGTAAAGGAAGGATGGTATTGTCACTACACTTGGTATCCTACAGACTGCTAAGAGGTGACCTGTGTCTAGCATACAAGGCATCCTCCAACCCATTACAGATAGATGTACTGCACATCAGCAAGTCTAATAGCATCAGAAATACTTGGTGTAGGGATCTAACCCTCTTCCGCAACATCAGCAGAATGGTTTATATTTCACAGAGGATATAGTTGGTATGGAACAGACTCCCCATCCACATAAAACAGACTTCACTCCCGTCCATTTTCAAGCGCAACTTAGATCTATGGATGGGAAACAGAAAATTTACCCCAGAACTGCCCCCTGTACTACTAATGGACAGATGCATCTGCTGAATGCTTTATCCCATGTATGGATTCCTACAAATTATAGTCCCAGTTATTCTGTTTAGGGGTAATATATAATTATCAACCCTGGCATGGGTAAGGCCAATCTATAACCAAATAGGATTGGTTATTTCGAGCACAAAAAGGGAAACCGGCTAGTCTTAAAATGGCCCTCAAGGGCAGCTAGCTTAATACTTACCTATGAACCTGTTGGTGGCAGACAGTTTGCAAGTCACCTGGTCCTTGTGCATGAGATAAATTATAAGTTTTTGTATACTAATAAGAGTGGTATACATGTCTGATTTGTGATTCACTATTAATGTCTACATCAGATTGATGTACAGTGATGGTGATTGTTAATGCCTTGCACATTGCCCTTTTAAACAATGAATGTGAATTTTTGTGAAACAAATTGTTCAGCTGCGGTAAGGCATATGTACCGTGTCTTGTACTGTTTCCTTGAATGCTTATTCTTTTTGTTTGTATCTGTAAACCAATAAGACACTATAGTGGCAATGCTGACTGAATGTAGAAACAAAGATATTCTGTGTAACTGAAAATAAAAGAACTTGGGATGGCAATGTAACTAGAGACTACTTATATGATGTATATAGCAAAAACTGATGTGTTTGTACAGAAAATTGGAGCATGCAAATGATATAGCTATGATAAATATGCTTCTGTGCTTATAACTATAGTGAGAGCAGAAGCATATCATTTTCTTTAGACAGGCCAGCTGACAAAGTGCTTGATGGGTTAGTGTGAGTGATGTGGGACCATTTGTCATCAAACCTGTTGTAGGTTGCAGAATGTTTTAGGCTCCACAAGTGTAATCAGAATGGGGAAGTGATTGCAGTCTATGAGGCAGACTTGGATAAAATTATGATAACATTGAGAGTTTGCTACTGGCTTAAATGGTGCTCTACATGATTGGTGTGTAGGATTCTACAAGACAGAATTGAAAGTAGACTGTTAGCAGAAGCCAATTTAATATTTAAACGAGCAGTAGATTCTGCAGTTTCAATGGAAACTGCAGCTAAAAATGCATTGGTATCACAACGTGGAGTTAAAACTGGTAATGTAAACAAAATGGCAAAAGTTGAAAATGCAAATAAGGCATGTTACTGATATGCACACAGGTCATATCTTCATTCTTGGCGTAATTTCATGTGCATTTTCTGTGATCCTTATGACAAGCCATATTCAGAGTTTGTCACAGTATTAAGGCAGAAGATAAAATCTGTCACAGTGAAAAGAAAAATAAGCATACCATTCTAACAGTCTGATGACAGAGAATATGTATCAGCTAGTGCAGAGTTAAGTGATATAAATGGAGCAGACAAGCACGTGATTTGGCTCACTCAAAAGAAATGACCATGTGATGAAAATGGAGTTGGACACAAGTTCATGTGTTTCAGAAGACTCTTGAGCATTTTTCAGCAACAACAAAAAAGTTAAATCCCTCTTCCATCCTTCTCAAAACATGCACAATGTTACACCTTTTGGGGTGCTTCCTGTGACAGTGGAATATAATGGTCAAATGTGGACAATAGACTTGTACTCACATTTTTGGGGATGTGAGTGATTAAGAGTGCTGAGACTTAAATTGAATGAAGTAAAGAACCCTTGCACATGACTTCTTCTACCATAAATTCCTAAGGGAAAGTGGCAATATAGAGAGATGCTTCCCCTGTATTTAAAAGTGACATTGATACCTTGTAGCACATTAAGGGTGAAATTGTACTTAAGGACCTTATGATATATGTCTGCTGGTTGCAGGGCAGGCTAGAAACAGAGAGAATGCTTTTGAGAGTCAACTGGAGTCCATAGTTGACTACACTTGCTCTGTAGTAAAGAAAACAGTAAGGTCAGATTTTATGCTGACATTATGGTCTACAAGCTTAACAGCACCCTTTACCAAGAAATGAAAATATTATTGTCAGTCTGATAGGTGGGCAATGCTTTTCAAAGGTGGACTTACCTCTGTATGGAGGGAAAATATTCAAAATTATTCCTAACAATCAATACTATCAATGGTATCTATCACTGGAACAGACTGGTGTTTGAGATAGCCTCTGCCCCAGTTATTTGGCATTGGGCAATGGATCAGTCCTCCAGGGATAGTCCTTTGATATATCTAGATGATATTATTGTCACTGCAGTTTCAGATGAGGAGCACTTACAAAATCTCACAACAGTCTCAAAAAGATTGAATAAATGTGGGCTAAAAAAGGTAAGTGAGGCAAATGTGAGTTCTTGAAGCCCAGTGTCATTGTGTTGTGGGCATATTATAGATGCCCAATGAATGCCCAAGTGCAGAGACAACATTCAGGTTGTACTAAAGGCTCCAGGACCATAAGATGCTTCACAGCTAAGATCTTTCTTTATGTCTATAATCTATTGAGCAAGCTTTTTTGACAAAAATGGCAACTGTGCTATATCCCCATGAAAATATACAGCAGTAAGTGAATAGTCATTATGTGAGGCAACTAGGTTGGTCACATTTTGATATAGTTCTGATGCTCTGTAACCCATCCCTTCAGGTGAAGCTGGTATATGATGCCTTACCATATGGGACTAGAGCTGTGATGCTGCATATTATGAAAGAGAGCAGTGAGGCCTATAGCATTTGTTTCACAGCAAGACAAATTATACCCAAATTGAGAAAGAAACTTTGAGTCCTGTGTAGGATATCAGGAGGATGAACCAGTATCTTCTTGGCAAAAAATCTATGTTTATTACAGTCATCCAGCTACTGGTCTCAGTTAATGATGGACACTGTTTTGAGTGATACCAAATACAGAATTTAATATAAATGTACTGCAGTCATGTGTCAATGGTTTGTCTCATTTACCAATGGAGGCTTTCAGTGATGAATATAAAGGACAGGCAGCACTGGATATATTTGTCTTTAGTCAAACTGAGAGCTTTCCAGTCACAGCAGAAATGGAAAAAAAACAGAAATTAGATATACACAAAGGGCTGGATTCATGAGCATCTAATTTTTATTCTGTGCAATGTGCATATGATAGCACACCACTTTATATTCATTAAGTAGCTCTACACATTGTGCAAAGCTGCCAAACAAAGTTAAACAGCAGAATGTGCTAATGAAAGCATAATCACCTGAGTCGCATGCAAATGAACCAATCCAATATGGCGGAGCCATTCAGGAAGCTATAAAGTAACAGTGTAGAGACGGTGCAGCCCTTTGCCATAAACACCAAAACCTATTGGAATGCAGCCACCATCACGCTTAGAAAAAGTAACAATGTTAGAGGCTGTTGCTGCTCTCTTGGACATGTATGTGTAATAGGCTCAAATCTGTGCTGCTGATGCTGCTGATAGACATCGTCCAAGGTGAAGAAGGGGGCTTAGACCCCATTTAACATATCATGGACTGCATGATATTGAAATAGTAAAGTGATACAGGACTGATAGGGAAACAGTACAGGAAATCTGCAACCTCTGCTGCTCCCCATCTCTGACTCGGGGGAAACAGAGGAGAAGCTATATCAGTGGAAACTAAGGTATTTGTAGCATTAAGAATATTAACTACTGGTATATTTCAGAGACCAACAGAGGATATACTAGGGATGTCACAAGCCTCAGCTTCAAGAATATTTCACCAATATCTAAATGCTATGCAACAACATGGAAGGGAGTACATCTATTTTCCAATCACACCAGAGGAAACAGCAAGAACAATGCAGGAATTTTGTGCTGTAGCACATTTGCCTGAAGTCTTGGGGTCATAGACTACACTCACATAGAAATAAAAGCTCCACCTGGTGAACAGGGAAGGACATTCATCAACAGGAAGGGGTTCCACTCAGTCAACTGCAGGTTGTCTGTAATGCCTGAGGGATCATCCTCAATGTCTGTACAGGCAATCCAGGCAGTTATCATTACTCACAGATATGGCACACGTAGCAGTTTTTGACATGGTCTGCTAATGGTGATGTTCCACAAGGTTATCTACTGGGTAATGCAGGTTATGCACTGGAACCATGGCTCATGAAACCCATCAGAAATGCACACACACCCACAGAAGGATACAACAGTATCCACACTCAAACTAGAAATATCACAGGGCATGTGTTTGGCATGCTGAAGTCACAGTCCGGCTGTCTAGACACATCAGTGGATGCCCTTCACTACAACCAGGCACCTGTGCAGAAATTCTCACCGTCTGTGCCATGTTGCAAAATATCATCTTGAGGAAACAGCTAAAACAGTGACAGCAAGGGCAAGGACCACACATTTCTGGACCACAGTCAGGGCCAGCACCTGCTGCACTTACAGACAAGGAATCTGAGGGGGAACATCCAGCTATAGAGGTAACCGGCAGACATAGTTGTGCACAATACCCTTGACCTGGCTAAGAGGCAAATGATAGCACACACACTTACCAAAGGAATACAGATAACAGCCAACTGATGTCCATGCAATTATTAAAATTGGTGCCATCCAATGTCCACAAACATTACTTGCCCATGTAATGTATGTGTATGGATAGCATCAGACAGAGACAGCCCCAAAGCAAATGCAGTAATGTCAAGGTAAATGTGGAACCTGTAGTAGATGAACAAATGTGCAAGAGGATAAACTACCTGCATACTGTCAGTCTTGTACCTATCCACTCTGTGCATCACACATATATGCAACCCTATGCCAAACCCAAATGAAGGAAGCCTATGGCATAAGCATCATCATTGTCACAGGGTGGGGTGCAGTAGGCCAAAGGTGACACCAAAGACACGTGGATGCCGGCCCTCCCCCAGCAGACATAACATTACAGACACTGCCTGATCCAGTGTGTCAGTCATCCTATCCAATGAATCACCCACATGGTTGAGGCAGTAACCATACTAATATTGACAGCACAGCAAGAACTGCCATGCATGCAGGATAGCAACAGTGACATTTTAAAATTGCACACATCGCAAGTTTTGTTTTCCATTGCATATTGGAATACATTCAAAATATGAACATGTAAGCAGTGGAGGACAAACATAGTTTATGAAACAATATAGTGATTTGCAGAACAATCTCCTTCAAGTAACTCACAACAATGCTCTGTCTGTATTCAATCAAGTCTCTCGTCCTTCCACTTCCATAGTTACACATTACTTTTCTATAGTATAGATTCTGGCCTTTGAACATTGTGAAGTTGCAGATGAGGTGTTAAATCATTAGCATTCCTGGATACCAAAAAATCACTTTGTATAATAGATGTAGACATAGCCCTGGGCAAGTGGAAGGAGGACTTTGTGTTAAACAACACAGTCTACATGCAGCATATCACATGATATTTATGTTTTACTGATGACATCTTTATTGTGTGGGAAGGTGGCACCTTGCAGCTTGGAGATTTTATGACTTACCTCAATCAAACAACCCCCTTCCTGAAGTTTACCTCTTCCCATAGCTATACTTCAACCACTTTCTTAGATATGCAGATTTCCAAGAACACCAACAATAACAGAATCACCACTGATCTATTCAGAAAACCAATGAGGATTAACTTATTACTCCACAGTAAAAGTATACATCCCACAAAAAACAAGTATAATGTAGTGAAGTCCCAGGATTATAGATTAGCTAGAATTACCACAAAGATGGAACCATTTTTGAGAAACCTGAACAGCTTAGAGAATGATTTTCTAGCGAGAGGCTATGAAAGTCAGATGTTAAAAAGCATCCTGGAACCCATTATAGAACTGAGAAGGACTGAAGCACCTTGACTCAACCTCCCCAGTAGGAGAATGTTAAGAAATTCCACAGAGAATCACAAATGCAAAAATACTGCATCCTGACGTACACTTTGGATTATCACAGTATCAAAAATGCTATTGAAGAAAACTGGGACATTGTCACAGGAAACCCTTAGGTGAAGCCCCATCCTTTGTTTATAGGAAGGCCAGGAACATTAGAAGTTTTGTTGAATTTAAACCTAGACCATATGAGAGAAACACTAAAAGATGTGAAACTAATCGTACATTTTATATATTTATACAGCAAAGTGATAGTTTTTATTGCCCTTATTTAAAGAAAATCATTAAGACCAGTGCAGGGGGTGACTGTAACACTACAAAAGTAATTTACAGGGCACAGTGCAATGAATGTGATGCATTCTATGTGGGCAAGACTGTAAATAAACTCAAGCATAGGATTTCACGTCATCTGTCAGAAATCCACTCTGGGTGTAAAAATAATGCACTAGAAAAACACCTTTCTCTTCATAAAAGACAGACAGGTTTTAAGTTCCAGATCCTGGATCGCATACACATGGGTGATCTTGAAGGAGACATCCCGAATATTCTGGAGGAAAGATGAACTCATGTGGTAATTAAAGCTGAACTCTTTTAGGAAACCTGGACTAAATTACTACTGTTCAATTAAAAGTGTACTAGAACTTAGAAAATTGCCACATTGTTTACATGACTAATTTTATTTTATTTTATTTTATTTTATTCTACCAGTTGGTTTTAAATACCATTTTAAATCAGTTGTAATTTAAGTGTATATTTTGTTTCCATCATCATACATTTTTTTCTTATTATTTTATCTTTTTCTGGTTCTTTTTTTCTATTTTATTCAAAATGATGTGTAATAACAATACTAACTAATTATACAATAATATTTTTATAGATAGTTTTTAGGTTTCTTGTACACAGACCTGAGGAAGTCTAGAAGGGCAAAAGCGATCTTTGTTAATAGGTTATGAAAATAGAATATGATTTTTGCAATTGATTTTTTACATGCAAAGTGTATATGTATATATTTATATATATTTTTTGATTGCCAAATGGACTAAGGTTGATATATTTCCAGCCATGTAGTATATTGTCTTGGATAAAATCACAGACTTAATAATCTACTTAATAATCTGGTTAAATAAGAGGTACCACATCATAATAAATTTATTTAAAGTACATAAGGGTTATATTATTATGACAGCTACTAAGTAGGGCAGGACCAGCTCACATATCACACTGATGGGAGAAGGGATATGAATTTAACATGTGTACCAATAACACTTTGTTTTACAGCACAATAAACCACTCCCTTGCCTGATAAAAAGTATATACATATATTTAGAAAGCTTGTGAGTAAACTATTACTCTATTTTTGTTTGACTTGGATCGCTTGTCTGTGTACTTAATAAAGGATTTTTGACTGGAAACAGACTGCCTGCCTTGGTTGGATTACTTTTGAATACTTAGTAATTCTGTACAATTATATATTTTTTATTATTATTTTTTTTTTTACTTAAGACAAGTTTAAGTTCGCTACTTCTACTACTATTGTCTGATCTGATTAATATACAGTGATTAACTAGAGATATATGGACTGAAAATCTTCCATAGTGAGACGTTTCTTACACTGTTTTGTTTTTGGACCCACTATACTTGTTTAGTGGGTTGTTTTGAGACTTCAGGGATACCATGGAGATTAATTGTTTTTTTTTTAAGCTACATGATTGCACCACATGCCCTAGTACTGCAGGAAGGAACAATAACAATTGTTAGCTGATAATGGCTTGAACCTTTTTCTGATTGCTCTCACTACAACAATAAGCAATACTGAAGTGACTGTTCTCTCTGGCGTGTTTGTATCACCCAGAGTAGACTTACAATAAAAAGGTATAAGTACCTTGAGAGCTAAGAGAACAACCTTAATAAGAAAACACTGTCCATTCTGTACTTAAAAATGGCCGTGGCACTGAATTTCTTTAGTCAAGCTGAAAGGATTGCAAGATGTTCAGAAAATAAAGAGAAGAAGTAGCTGGCAGTGTTGGCAACCTGACATTAAAATTATGTGGACCCTTATTACTGTAAAGTACTGGTCAATATGACATTGAGTTATACATATTCAAGTACCACTACCACTACCACTAGATCTTTGTGTACTACAAACTGATCACATACTCAGAAAATATGCATTTACTCTGTCAGACAGCACAATATTTGGAATTGAACCCTTGACTGTGGTGGTGGTGCTACCACTAAACTACTAGGAGTCACCATCGACAATAAACTAAACTTTGATATACATATAAACAATACTATAAAATCAGTTAATAAAAAATTGGGCTCCCTGTATCAGATTAAATCTTTCCTCCTACCCTCTGCTCGTACAATAATAGCACACACACATCTAATAGCTCCTCTTCTATATGCCTCACCCATCTTTACTAAACTATCTAAACACAACCTCAGCAAACTGGAAAGGTCCTATAATAACATCGCCAGATTTGCCACAGGAAACCCATTTCGAACCCATCATTGCCTCAATTTAAAACAGCTAGGCTGGCTAGAACTACAGAACCTAATCAAATTCCATCAGCTAACTATAGCTCACAAAACCCTTTACACACCATCCAAAACACCAGCTCTATCCACACTAATCACTCCCTACAAGAACCTAAATTCCCTTAGGTCTTCACATAAACTCTTAGCTAGTGCTACCAAAACAAACAACAAGGCCGGTGACTCTCTTTTTTCTAATACAGTAGGGAAAGACTGGAATCTTCTACCAAATGAAATTTCTACACTTCCCTCACTATCCATCTTCAAAAACAATCTGAAAGTATATCTCAAATCTCACTGGCTATGTTACTGTTCCAAACCTGACTAGCTCTATAGTCACCCTAAACTCTGATCTTCCCCTTCTCTTTCCTTCAGGAAAAAAAAAAAAAAAATTGTTTTTGGTTTTCTAAGTTCTGCCATATGAACTGCTTCTACTGTTAAGATTGAATTCTATACTGACTATTTACTTTGAAATGTTAAACTTTATCCTGTAAATCAGTCTGTTTTTGCTTTTATTTTTTGCATTGATTTTGTTTATATTCTTGACTCACAGAAATTTGTTAATTTAGCTGTATTTACCTAGGAGCTTTTCTCCCCGGGCCTCTACTGAAAATGGACATGTATCCAGTTAGACTAGCCCGGTAAACAAATGTAAAATAAAATAAATAAATAAAATAAAGTAAATTAGGAAGTAGAATTTTGTAGTCCTGTGTTGGTGACAAAGAGGGATAAAAAACACAACTGAGTGTGCGTTGTTATTGTACTAAGTCAAGGGTTCAATTCCAAATATTGTGCTGTCTGACAGAGTAAATGCATATTTTCTGAGTATGTGATCAGTTTGTAGTACACAAAGATCTAGGCAACTCCACAGACCTACCTTTTCAAATGGGTTTTGAGCCAGTGGATGTCAGCTCACTGCCCAAGGTACAAACCAAGACATTTAACTTATCTTGCCATCAGAAGTGTGTTTCACATTGGTATAGGTGCACTTTGCTACAGCACTTTGAACAGCAGTAAAAGAGATAAAAGTGTACTTTGCATTTAAGTATAATTGTAGCACGTGTGTTAAATGAAATGATTTTAAAGAAACAGGAAAGGGGATGCAGTGTTTAAATCCACATGCTGCTTGGAATGTTTGTAGCAGATGTGAAAATGCAGCTTGTGATCTGTTGTGGAATATAATGTGTTATTGTCTGTGTAATGTCAGCACTGCTTAGCAAAGCGCAAACAGGCCTCACAGTTGAAGAAAACTGAAGAATTTCATTTCTGTAATCTGCATTAGCAAAAGGATGTTTGGCACCAATGTGTGATATTTCTAATGAGAGAGTGATGTGCACATTTTGTGTACTTGTTTCTGTGGTAGAAACTGTCAATACAGTAACTTTGGCCCTTAAACAAAATTTCTCTGGGGTTCAAATCCATACAGTGTGAAGGGAATGTGGACAGTATTACTCCAGTTGTAGGAATCACTTTCATCCTAATTTATATGCTTTTTTCTGTTTCTTGCCTTGTGCACTTGCTCACTGTTGAGAAATGTGCAAACATGCGTACCTGATTAAGGGAAAAAGTGAAAAATGTTATTTGGCCATCCTTCTGTAGTGCAAACAGACTTAGCAGCAATGCGTGAATGGCAGCACTCAGGACAGTACAGAGTGTAGGACATCCTCCCTTTTTTAATAATTGTCTCTGTGGCACAAGATATAAGCACACTAACTTTGGAAACAGAACACGTGATCCAGGGTTCAAATCCAAATAGCACTTATTTTTAAAAAGGATGTCAAAATACAATTTCTAACAACACTCTGATTAGGAAGGTAACGCTACATACAAATGATACCATAGTTATGTTTGTTGCAAGACGTGTCTCATTATAGGTTCATAGGTTCATAGGTAGGTACTATCCTATCTGCATTTATAAGCCTAGCCGGAATGTGTTGGCTTTTCCGCTTTGATACTTACATTTTTTGTAAGTAGCATATCTCATTAAGGATTTAGTTATGAAACACAGTTGAATGTGTGTGTAATTGTTTAAGCAGGGTAATTATGATAATGAATTAAAAATGTGCTTCCATACCTTTGATGGGCAGAATACTTAAGTAAAAATCATCTTCTCTCCTCACAAAGCTCAAGTCAGTGTTTAGGACAGTATGTGTAGTGAAGTACATATGTATCATACCCCAGTCTGTATTAATCAGCTCATGATTGTCTATCCATCTGACATACATTTGCACACAGTAACAATGCCTCTTTCATGGGAGTGCATTTCACAGGACTTCTTAAAGTCAGTCACATACAGGCCTATCTGAAGTATATCTCCATTCATACTGAATGCACTTTGTCTGTAATAAACATGGCTGAAAGGGAGTTCACCTGTAGCACTGACAAATAATTACCTTGCTTGAAGTGTATGCATTATTTCTCCCAAAGGTTTGATTCCCACATTGGTCAACTAACTTTTTACAGTGTGTAATTCCAGAAAGTTATGTGCCAAGCCATCCTATTTAACCTCCAAAACATCAAGGATAACAAGCCAAGTCATTAAGGCCGTCAGTGCTGACCATCTGAAAAAGTGTGACTATATTCAGCATCATACATGATAAATCTTGCTGCCATGTCTCACACCTTTGTTGCCGTTTGATAAAAAAAACTTCTGCCTTGCTTACAAGTGCTTCTTTGGGCTTACCATTGTGCAAATACAGTTGGCATGTTTGTGTGTGTTTGCACACTAGCTGTTAAAAGTGAGATTTGAATTTGGTGCCATTTCATCCTTAGAGTTTCTGCTTGACTTCTGCAGGTATTGCTGGTTCAGGAGATGGTGGTGCTAAATTTAGAGCATGGAAATGGAGTGCTGAGGAGTCCAGGGTTGTTGTGGCACTCCTTGTGCAGTGCTACAGCTGTAGGCTACTGTAGGAGACTGTACTGGGTCTCAGTGTAAGACTGGGGCTTGGAACAGAGTAGCCAAGGCTGTCTTCAGTGTAATTGGCATCCCACACACTGGAGAGAATTGTCATCACAACTCTAGTGACCTGAAATGGCACATGAAGGACCTCCTTAGCGATAAGATGGATGAGTTTTGAACTGCTGAGATCCCACAGTTGTGTACGTATACTGCCTACCCATATTAAATGGTATAAAATACAGTAGCCAGCCAAGACTGATATTCAATATGCTTTCATGTCTCTTCTTGTCTTCTTTTGTTTTGTACAGCTGCTGAAGACATTGCAGTGAACTGTGAGGCACACCAAGTGAGACTAAGTTGCCTCAGAGAGGCACGAAGTACATATCCATCAGATTTTAATGTAAGCCTAATAACTACTGTAATTATATGCCATATGGCAATACCGTAATAAATAGTTGGATTTATGATATCATAGCAGTTTATTTGATTAACAATACAGCAGAGTAAGAGCTTCCCATCATACCTGGATATAGTAAAGGTATATAGACTGCATAATCATAGCTGTTTATTTTCTGAAATTATATAGACATGTGATATGCCATTGATCTAATTATCTCTGTGTTGTGTCTCACCCTGCCCCTTCTCTCTATTTTTTTTTTTTGGGAGGGGGTATTTTATATGGCTTAAAAATGTCCTGTTGTCATACATTTCTGCTTATAAAACCTGATGTGCAGCACAGAGAGGTAGACTGACCATTGAGGATTGGCCCACCATCACTCCATAGGTTACAGCACCAACACCCAGTAATTCATGGTCCAATGCTGTCAGCACTACCTCCACAACCCCTGCCCTATATGGCCTATCCACATCGGGTAGCTCTTCTCCAGCAGCTGGTGCACTGATACCACTTGGAGTAGTATTATTGGAGGTGGGGATTTTGTCAAGAGCTGAGAGGGCTGGTAGAGGGTGTTATGGAAATGGGCCTTAGTGCCTGAATTGAAAACATGCTTCATCACATTTCCAAGATGACACCATGTTGAGCACTGACATAGGAAGCTGAGACAGGAGAAAGTGATGACAGTTCTGTAGATGAGAACTAATTTCTCACCATTTTCAAGCTTGATGCAGGTGCACCTCTGATGCCCCTTACCTATCCACAGTCATGGTGCCCCCAATCTTTTTTGCCCATTACCATCTTTGTCTTTTTTGTCTTGTATGTCGGACCCTCCTGCCTCACCTAATCTTCCTACCTGACCACCACATTCCTATGTGCTTTCCCCAAAACTGCTCTCTCTTTGAAAAAAAAGTAAAAAATGAGCACCTGTCCCACAAAAAATAATGTCCCAATCATAGCTCTCCACTTCATTTATGTGTCTTGTTGACACACTTCATTTGGTACAATGGGCTGTACTACATTATTCTGTTGCTGTCACCTATCCAACTGTCCACATCAGCAAATTCTGGCAACACTTCTACATTTATGTTATGAAGAAGCAGATAGCTATGGTTCTCTCCCACTGCTGTCATGCAAATTCTACTATTCGTTCCCCTGTGTCCTCCCCTCTGCTTGCCCCCCTCCCATTTCACCACCTTCCTATCAACCCCTTTTTTTACAGACACAGACTAAAGGCAGAATAAAGGTGGATGTAACAAGTGCAACTTCCTCTATGAAGTATTGACATAAATCAGTTGTCAGAATATTGTTTTTTTGGCCATATAGTGTCAAGGGTTCAAGTCCAGATGTATGTCACATTATTTCATAATGCCATGTTATACTTCTATGATATGTTTAATAATATACATATTAATGTTTATCCATTAACAAAATTTCATGAACAGATTTTGAATACTGTTGCAAAAAAGCATTTGCAAAAAATCTATGCCCATAAGAACAAATTATTACACCAGCCTTGCTCTGCCTATGGCATCATCAGTTTTTGCCTGTCCTACAGCTTCTTCACCTTCACAGCCATCACTTACTGATACAGACCATGCCTGATTAATATTAAGGACACACCATAAAGATGCACATTAACAACCCATAACACCACCCTTTCATTTGTGTCTCTATATGTGTGTCTATCTTCACCTCTTCTCTCCCAACCATTAAAACTGTTGACTATTCATTAGACTGATAGATGTAAATGTCATGTTATGGCATTTTCTGTCTGCCATGACTTTGCTGAAGAATAAAATCTACATCTTCCACTGGCTGTGTAAGGTGTCAGTGTCCCTTCAAAGGTGCGATTTTGACATGTGTGAAGTAGTATTTCCTTAGTGGGGTCTGGAGATAATGATCAAGTCTATAAGCTTAATTTGTCATCTTGACAGTGGCAAATATACAGCATTAGGTGAAAGTCATAGTGTCTGTTTTTATAAGTGTCTTTCCTGTGAATGAGTTGCCTATGTATCTCTGTAAGCACCCACTGTTTTATCAGTTGTAGTGTTCAGCAGTTGTGCGAGGTCTGGCAATGAGCAACTGTAGTATGTCGTGCTAAATGGAATTTCAGGTGTTATTGCATAATGCCGAGAATACTTGTATTACACTTTATTGTACATCCAGTTAACTTGTGATTTCCCACAAAGCATGTACCATATATAGTTGTTATAAAAGATTATTTCAGTAGCTATTACATACACAATTTTGATAGGCAACATATTTTTAATAGTAATTTGTACATATTCTTAAACTCATAATAAAAAGCTGATTTAATAATCACATGCTGACACTCTTTGTAAGATCATCTGCATACAGGAGTTGAACCCTGTTTTTTTCATTTAGCTCAGAGATTTTATATCTTGTTTCACAGAGAAATCTAGGTTAACAGGTGAATTTATTCCACTAAGTACTGTCCAGAGTGTTGAAGGCCTTGCATCACCTTGAAGCTTGTTTGTGCTGTGGAAGCCACACCAAACGTAGAGTTTCACTGCTTCCTTCAGCAGAGAACTCTGCACTGTACTGTTGCCCAAATGGAGAAGGCAAGCACAACCCTTCATTTTTAATCTGAGCTTAGGAGCTAACATTGAAAGGTATAACAAAACATGAGGAGCATACGTATGCAACATGTGAATATAAAACCGATCTATTATAAATGTAATCAGAATCACAACATTTCCTGTGTGATTTTTATTTGTGCAAAGGTTGCCAATGAACACCAATAAACACCACTAAATACTGGTACTTTACAGTCCCAGTTCAACACATCAAAGTCTGCATACACATGTGCTAACACTTTGCCAACATCCAAGCAAATATGTTTCTTAGCACTGTGCTTTAGGAAGTGATTTCAAACATAAATAAGTATTGCTACTGGATGATATTACTTCATTACATGGAATTGTGTAATGTACTCGTGAAATGCAGTGAGCTGTTTGGTTAACTGATCATTTCATTCTGGACAGTTGGGTCTGTACTGCAGTACTGACACTTACAAATGATATACAACCACATGCAGCCTTGATGTACAGATATCATCATTTGTTATCCCTCCTGCATTGGAACAATTAAGTAATGCTTGGTATTGATAGTCCACACTGAGCATACATGAGCACATACCACTGCAAACATCAGTAATATTCATTAAGGTTACATATCATCATCATAACCTGATAATCCATAAATGATTCACTGTCCATCCTATGTTTCACACATGTGCGTGTCTCATATTCACAAGACAGGTAGGCACATGTCACTGTTAGCTCTCTAGTATACATTAATGACAGCACAGCTGACATAAGTCAGTAGTATGTATATATGTATGTATTATTGATCATAACTTTGACCTTTCTCCATCATATCAACACATATGGATTTGCACAAAACTTTCTAGGTTGCACAGCTAGATAAGTAGGGGTTTCTAATCTCACAGCAGTCAACTTGTGTGTGTGTGTGTGTGTGTGTGTGTGTGTGTGTGTGTGTGTGTGTGTGTGTGTATGGAGTTGTGTAGATATGACCTTAACTACTGCTGTCCACAATTCAGTAGTAGCCTAGAGTTACTTTTACACTGCAGGATGAGTCCACATCAATTTCAGACACTTCTGTCAACATCACCTTCTCTCTAACACCACACTGATGTCATCCTCTAAAGTGTATTCTCTCACTGTGAAACTCAGAGTTCTGCAATGGCACTTGCATTTAATGCTGTGTTCTGTAGATTGCATAGGTAGGGGGTACTAATGTCACAGCACTCAATGTGTGTATGTCTGTGCCTGTACATATAGTTGTGCAGATATGACCTTAACAACTGCTATCCACAATGCAGTAGTAGCCTAGCATTACGTTTACACTGCAGTGTGAGTCCAGATTAATTTAGACCATTCTCTTAACATCATTTCGGTGCAACACCACAATGATCAATGATATCATCCTCTGTAAAGTGCACACTCACACTATGAAAGTCAGATGTCTGTGGTGGTACTTGAGTTAAGTACTGTGTCCTCTAGATTGCATATCTATCTAGATAGGTAGGGAGTTCTAATCTCATGGCAATCAATGTGTGTGTGTATGGAGTTGTGTAAATATGACTATAACTAATGCTAGCCTCAGTAAAATAGTAGCTTTGAGTAAATTTTACACTGCAGTGTGAGTCCACATCAGTGTTAGACTCTTGTCCCAACATCATGTTATCAGCAACTCAACACTGATGTCATCATCTGTAAAGTGCACTTTCACACTACCAAAGTTAGACTTCTGTGGTGGCACTTGCATTAAGTACTGTGACTTCCAGCTTACATAGCGTTAGGGAGTTCTAAACTCATGGGAACTTGTGTGTGTTTGTGATGATGGGTCAGTTGCCTCACTGGAGGATTAAACAGGTGTGCTCATTTGACTCCCACTCGTGAAAAACATTTACATGGTCAGATCAATCTCACATCCCCTTTTCACTCTGTCCACAACTGCATACTGTCTGCAACACACTGATTATGTCATCATTTCAATAATGCACTCTCACAACATTGAAGTCAGACTTCTCCTGTGACATGTGCATTTAATATGTGTCAGTTGATAGGTAGGAAGCTCAAATATAGCAGTGAGACTCACATGATTGCATGTGTGTGTGAATGTAAATGGATGTAGGAATGTGTTACACCTGTTAGTGCTGACAACATTAAAAATTCCACATAGCCATATAAGTAATTTTTGCACACACATTTCCTTTGCATGATACAGTTGATGTCATCCTTTCAAAGATGCAGTGTGGCTCACATGCAGTCAGACTTCTCTGGTGGTATGTGCATATAATACACTTGTGTGTAGGTTGTTTCAGTACATAGGTAGTGAGTTTGAATACAGGAATTACTGTCATCTGTGGCTGTGTGCTTCTTCCCCTTACTGTGCAGAACAGGCTGCAAATACAAATATGAGGTATGTTTATACAGTGTGCTTGTACAACTCCTTTTTAGTGGAAACATGAAGGTAATACAGAATTGTGATGTCATCCATTGAAATGTGCAGTGTCACAGTTGTCAAATAAATTTGTAGTTTCGCTTGTGTCTCAGCAAACCTTCATTAGCCTGTGATGATGGATATATAGTTCAAATCCTGATGTCACTGTTTGCACAAATGTATGTGTTGTTAACAGTGTTGTCACCTACATGTGCTATATTCAGCTGTAGATGTTTCCTGTTATAAGAGTTTATTCTACATTTTCTTTGGATAGGCTATATTGAAGCTGTTACTTGAAGAGATTGTTGTTCCATCACAGTTATAGTGTAGTGAAACACCTCCTCAGGACTGAGGACATGAGACAATGTAATGTATGTTGTTGCCTAAGTAAGGCATGTAGTCCAATACAGGATTATATCCACAGTGCACATAATTGCTGTTCTGCTGTCACAGTGATGACAGCAGGGGGCTACGGGTATATTTGGGTATGTCTAGCATCAGGGAATGTTGTCTAACATACAGCATGATTCTTTCTGATTAATTACAGGATAATATTTCTTGATTCATACACATGATGTAATGCTTTCACATAACCACACATATGACAATTGGCAATGAATTTATACCATGGCACATTCATTGATCCCACTATGGTTCTGATTTTCTCAGTGGTTAGGCAAGTGTTCCAAACCAGCATTAAGTGAATGTAAGCATTTGTGCCCTCATCTATTCTGCAGGAAAGACATCTGCCACCAAGTATAGCCTGTAGATATAGAGTAGCAGAGGCCTTCCTCATTCACTTTAGGAGATACAGATTATGGGCAAGTAAAGTACAGATGATTGGATGACTTCACATAGGGGAGTTCAACAGCTGTGATAACAGTTCCATTGTGACAAATGTGATTAATAGCTATCTTGTTATTTGGAAGAGTTGTGCAGCTTGATGTTCAATTCTAGCACAGGAATTCCTTTTGTGTGAACACACTGACATCACACAACAATCATTACATCATGCCATTGTTATCCCTTGATATGTTACACGAACACGTGTGAACGTAGTTTTGGATTTCCTGAAAGTACACATTTTTCTGCCAATTTAATGATGATGGTGCTACCTTGGCACATGCATTGAATACTGTTGTGTACACAAATGGGCTCCATTTCTTACGTGGTATGTGCATATATAGAATAATAAAAGTCAATATCAGATGATGTTAAACCAAGGAATCAAAGTAGGTGGAAAAACATGCTTTATCTAGACAATTTTCATTAGATTCTAAAATGAATATTGTATAACTTCTGATCCTTGAGAGGTTAGACTTTAATTACAGTCATATGTAGGATTAGTTCTGATACCCAAGAGTTTAAACTCTGACCATAGTCAAATGTAAACGTACTTCTGACTTCTTAGTTTTTAGAATCTGATTATTGTCCACTATAAAGTCAGAGTATACAAATGTCTTGCAGGATATGTTAGCATGTATATGAAATGGATCGGTAATCCTTGGTTTTGCTTTACTTCAAGAAATTGTCTAAAGTGTCTTTTTGTTTGGATATAAGGAACATGTATAATTGAGATTTCCCTTTCCTTTAGTGAAAGCTTAGTGTATAATGTTTTAACCACAGTATGTACAACTGTAAATGTGGATGTATACAATCTAAGACAAAGAAAGGTGAATAAAATATTCTGAAAACTATTTGGTGCCCATCCTTTGGTGAAAGAATGAAACTAACACAACTGCAAACAGCATACCTCGGCAGAAACTAGTAACTAAAAACAAAAAATGACAGGTCAGCAACAGATCAAGATCTAGTAGTGACTCAGCACAACAAAGAATGAAATTACTCAAAGACTGCCCATTATATTTCATAGTTACAAGACATTTTAGCAACACATCATGGTTTATTGTGTCAAACATTGTGAAAAAAGACATAGGGAGCAATTTACCTCTCAACCTTTTAGATCAAGAAGTCTGGACAAAGCCATATATAATGGGGGGACAAAGGCCCAAAAATAGGGACACTTTTTAAATATTGCTCTAACAAATTTAGAAAGTTGATAGAATAACAGATTTTACATCAATGTGAATTTTCTGAAGGGTATGAAGTCTGAAACTCAAACATCTGTCATTATTTTCTGACTTCAACCCTCAATTATTTGCCAATGATTTGCCAGAAAACTACATTTTTATGAGAAAAAGAACAAAACCATGAGGTGAAAATCTGGACATTCTGCAGAAATCTGTACAGTTGAGAAGTATGGGAGCAAAGCTTGAATTACACTTTCCGTCACCAACTACCAAAAAATTGTTCAATATTCAAAGGAGAGCAAACCTGAGAATATGCTTTCTCCCAGATCTAGACAGCAAGGAGTCATGTATGCTGTGTATAGAAGGAAAGGCCTAGAATTGCAGTATAACTCTCTCTGACAAGTTACTTCTGACTCCTAGAGTAAACCTGAGGGCAGTTCTTTCAATGACTCTGACCATGAAACAGCATTCTAGAGACAGGCCTGAAGTTTTCCAGACACCACGGAATGAGGAAGTATATTAATAGGAATGTCATTACATTTTTTGATGAGTTGGAAACAGACAGCAATCCAGCAAAGTACTGACTATGTAAACCAGATAATGACTAGTAACATCTACAGGTACTTGCAGGATAGATTGGACTTTGTCTCAAGATACAACAAGGTGATTATAGATGATAAGCAATATTTGCAAAATCTTCAGACTACTGGTAAACAACATGAGTAATTTAGCTATGTATCACAGCCTTGGTACTGACTACTGCCTTACTCATTTGGTTGTATTGCAGACCTTAGCTATGATGATAAGCATGTCATCATAGCAAGTGTATTATACTTTTGGCTATAATGGCTGACTCGACTGCTTCATTCCAGATGAGATGACTTGATCATTCTTGTGCTGTAAGAATGTTCTTATACAGATATTTTGTCCCCTCAGTAGCTTAGAAAGTGAAACTACATACTTTTGCTAATTGGACTGTTTTATACTGCTACCAAAGCCTTTGCCACTTCCTTGATGCACTCTCGCCATTCCTCCATCTGCATACAACATCCTTATATTTCCCACACTCATCTCTTCCACCCACGGATAACCCCTATTGAGATACTTAGTGGTAGAATACAGATATATTTATCCTCTGCATGCTTCTGCAAGGGGATTTTAATTATTTGTTTCTTATAATGTGTTAAAAGGAATTTCATTGGAAAGCAACAGGGTTGTACTGTTACATGCACAATTAAGCTAATAAGAGACTCCAAAATGCATATTCATTGTATTTTTTGTCTCTTCTTGTTGGCACTCCTGGCGTCCACTAAGCTGTAAAGAGTAGCTCATATTCACGCATTGGCCCCCATTGTTCCAGATGATAAAAGGGATTGAAAGGTGCTTCACTCCAGCTCACCAACCAGTTTCTGTGACGCTGGAATAGCTAATGAAATCTGAGTCACATACCTCTCAACTGTCCAGAGTTTCACAAAATGTCCAGATTTTTGACTCTTATTTTTGGTCCATCTCTCAAAAAATTGTAGTTTTTTTTGGCAAATCACTAGGAAATCATTGAGGACTGAAGTTAGAAAATAATGGCAGACATTTGATTTCCAGATTTCATGTCCTTCAGAAAATTCATGCTAATGCAAAACCTGTTATTCTATCAACTTTCTAAGTTTACTAGAGCAATATTTAAAAGGTGTCCCTAATTTTGGGCCTTTGTCTCCCCATTGTTTGTGGTTTTGTGCAGATTTCTTGCTCAGAGAGGTTGAGAGGTATGACAGTCATCATAATAAGACTTTACCGTAGTACACTAGTAGTGATGGGAAATGAGCATCAGCCTAATTTCTCATCTCTCAGGTTTGACTTCTGCTGACAATATTTAAATATTTGCCCAGACTAGTACAGTTCTTTCAGGATGCTGTCAGACCAAGGGGTCCAAAGAAGAAGGTATAGATGGTAATTTGAATGTGCAAACTCAGACAAAAGCTGGCAATTCCTTGGCCTTCCAAGCCACATTTATGGGAATACAGTGGTAACCCTTGGACTTGGACACTCTAGTGGCCTACTATGTAGATACTGTCCTGACTGTAACTTTAAGGATCAGCACTCAAAGTGAAAAGTTAGGCAGAAATTAGGAAAGCATGCCTTCTTTGTTTATGCAATACTAATGCCAATACATCACTCTAAGTTGTTTTTATAGTTTTAAAGTTTGGGGTTATCTTTTAATTACGCACCACTCAGTTGTAAGTAAAATATCTGCTTAAAATTGAATTATCGTCTTTGTGTTATTGTATTGTGAGACAATCAAATACACAAATTGTGTATGTAAATATACTTTCTTAGATTAAGTGTGACCTTGAAGGCAGTTTATTTATAGACCAAGGGTGTGGGGGGCTCAGCCTTCACTTGGGGATCGCAGGGGAGGGGACTTGTTCCTTGGAAAAATAAAATAAACTCACTGCCAATTGCAAGTATATCAGGAGTCAAATAACTGGTGGCAAGATAGTGGAAGACAAGCAGCTGGTGTTCAAGGTAATAAAATAGATCCAACTTTGCTCAAGCAAAACTTGTTATAGTCTGGGCAGTCATTGTGATTATATTTTATTTTTATCTGAGATATCTTGTCTTATAATGAATTTCTTATCATCACAGACCTGTTGCCACTGAATTACAAAATTAAATGCCTTGATTCATGCTTTATTTGGTGGCTGTTGAGAAAAGTGTCAGTTTTTAACTGAGTGAATAAGTGAGTGTTGCTAGCTGCACACAAGCAAAAACTGATCAATCAGTAAGTACACAAATAAACAAATAAACAAGCCGCACATTTTTCACACATTATCTTTGAGGCTGTTAATAATAACATAGATATTTCATATCATATTTAGTCTGTCATTATAGGGCCAAAAGCACATCCACAAGAAGCAATTCCCTGCACATTGTGTGTGCTGAGAAGAGTACGTACTCTTAGGAAACATCAAAGACTGTAGCAATGCTGATTTGTTGAATTCTTAATACCCTGGCTGAGGAATATGGTGCACTTCAGTCATGGCAATAAATCCCAAAACTTCTGGAGAAATAAAAAAGGGGATGAATCTCATAATTTTATTTGCTTGCCTTAACTTCCTTCTGTTAGTATCTGCAGTGTGCCTTATAATGCCTACTGCTCATTCTTCTCTATTTAGCTGTAAGAAATAGTTGACATTCTGAACTTGACAGACTTTCATATGAGCTTTTCCTTCCCACAATGAAGAATTAAGCATCATCATCATCGTCATCATCATCACTGTCATCATCATCATCAGCATCATCACTATCATCATCATCATCACTGTCATCATCATCATCATCATCATCATCATCACTATCATCATCATCATCACTATCATTTATGAAGCTAAAGAAACATGCAGTTATAATTGTTTAAAGGTTTCTTTTCTTTGTTTATAACACATTTCACTTCTTTTCTGAAAGCTTTTATCTTTTACAACCCCCATGTACAGACCATTATGAAAATACCAACCGTATTTTGCATCATATCACTTTAGATGATAGCACTTCCATTTCCTGTTCACTTCTGAATGCTTTGACCAAGAAGAGGAACAAAGAATGGTCAAAACAAGTCTCTAGCAAATAGCAGTATAATTCAAAAGTTTTTTGGGGCTGTCTCCTAGCTGTCATCATTCTAGTGAATCATTCCAGTCCCGTTAAATTTTATTCTCCATGAATTACCTTTGTGATACTGCCAGATGACTGCTGTCTGAAGTTACAATAGTAGACAGCTCTGGTCCCACCAGTTTTAGTTTCTGAGTGGTGTACACGTTGCAAATCACAAGTCATTTCACATGTTTTGTTTTTTGCACAGCTGCTAAAATTTTCCAAATTACCATAAGGAATGCAACAAACATTGATATTTGCTTTATTTGTACAACCCCAGAGGTTACTTCAGCTCTGGCTTTCACTGCTTAGGAACTTGTGTAAAACCCTCATCTGAACTCATGATAATTGCTTCCACAACTATGTGGTACTACAGGCTTCTTTATTTGTTCATGTTGATAAAATAGAAAGCAAAATTATTTTTATTAATCTATCAAATAGCCTTAGGCCACATTCATGCAAGATTCCCCCATTCTGGTACACATCTTTAAGGAAAAGTTAGCTAGCAGACATTTTTATGTATTTTTGTCAGACATTTTTTTTCTCAAGCAGCATGTTCTTATAGTTTTCTTCCTAATTTAGACAACCTTGTTTGTTGATTTTTTTTTACACTAGTAGTATGCATTTTTTTGGATGAACCAGGACTGTGCAAGAATATGAATGCTTTACCAACACGTTATTAATTTATCTGAACACAGGCATAGTTTCTTTACTAGATAAGATCCTTCACACAGTGATTGGGCTGCAGTTAACATTACGGTGGCAAATACGTTTAAAAAGGTACAAAGTAGTAGATAATCTTAAAGTCATAGTGTCAAACAGTCACAGCCCTTAAGGCCAAACACAATGCCAGACACACTAGTCATTGGTGACTCCATAGTCAGACACACTGACGTCCCGCTCACCAGACTGAGTAAGGAGAAGGTCACAGTAAGCTGTCTGTCGGGCGCTAGAATCCGCCACATAACGCAAGCACTCAGGTCTCTCAACAGCAGGTACAAATATGACTCAGTCATTGTCCACGCTGGTGTAAACAACCTGAGACGTACCTCCTTGGACTACATGAAAAGAGACATTGAGGAGCTCTCTGATTATGTAGCCCAGGCAGGTATGACCCTGACCTTGAGCAGTATCCTACCTTCACCAAGAATGATGCCACAATACAGAGATAAGATGATCAGCTTTAACAATTGGCTTAAACACTGGTGTCATTCAAAGGGGATCCAGTATCTGTCTGCCTGGGATGACATGCTGGACAAGCCACGCTGCTTCAAGGGACGGCTTGCACCTGTCACCCTGGGATTCCGGATATTGGCAAAGGCTCTTGCCACCCCCATAGTGCCTTTTTTAGGCAAGGCTCAAATTCTAAACCTACCACCCTAGAACACAAAAGCTAAGGGTAATGCTGCTCAATGCCAGAAGTCTAAATCTCAAAATGCACGCACTCGAGGCCCTTCTCAGTATGGAGAACATCGATGTCTGTGCTGTGACAGAAACCTGGTTCAAGGCTCCTGAGAGCACCCCAGCGCTATCAGGTTTTACCTCATATCATGCGTTCCGGCCCCAAAATCTGGACAATACCAAGAAAGGAGGAGGGGTATCCATATTCATCAAGGACACCCACACCTCAAGACTGGTGGCAACGCATGATGCATCGGAGACCATCCAGGTGCAATTAACCATAGGCAAGACTGCTCTGCAAATTGTAGCATGTTACAGGCCACCCTCACAAACTCAGGAACCTCACATGGCCTTCCTGAAAACACTAGAGGGATAAATGTATCACCAAACACCATCATACTAGGTGACTTCAATTACCCTAATATAGACTGGGAACACTACTCAAGCCCAAACACCCTAGCCCAAAAGTTCCTGGAATTCATAAACTCAAATGCCATGGAACAACTAGTCACCATCCCCACAAGAGGAGATAACATACTTGATCTCATCATCACAAACATGGGAGCACAATGTTCAACACCGAAGTATACCCTCACTGGTGAGATCAGATCACAACTAATCTCGCTGGAGGTCCTCATCCCACCCCACCTGAGATAAAAAAGACCACAGTAAAGAACTTCTCAAAAGCCGACTTCACACTTCTAAAGACTAGTGTGGTCTCCTTTAAGGCCCCCGAACCGGCGGAAAACAGTACTCAAGCCGCTGAATCACTTACAAATGCCTTCTACCAGCACCTGCAGGACTGCATGGATAAGGCAATCCCAAGCAAAACAAAGACTCTTTGTACCAAAGGCAAGCGTCCAGTCTGGTGGACCCCAGCCATAAACAAACTCTACAACAAAAGGAGGAAGCTACTACAAGATAGAGCAAAATCCTTAAAAGGTAAGACACCCTTGATCACTATAAGTAAAAACTAAGAGCTCTCATAAAATCATCCAAAGCAAATTTCGAGAGAAAAATAGCTAAAGACTCAAAAGACAATCACAAGGCCTTCTTTAGCTATGTTAGAAACCTAGGAGGAAACTCCCAGATATGCCCAGAACTAGTTCAAAATGATGTGAAGATTACTGATCCTACAGACATTGCCAACATACTGGCTGACAGGTTCAGTGCAAACTTCTCCCCCCCAAAAGGAGAGATATCTATACCAAACGATTGCAGCCCCCCAAACATCTCCAGCGCCCAAGTGAGAACTGCTCTCTCCAAAGCAAAAAACACAGCATCCATGGGACCTGATGGTGTCCCCGGCTGTGTGCTCCATGAACTCAATGACGAATTAAACCCACAGCTAGGACAGTTGTTTAATCAAAGTCTTACCTCTGGATATGTACCCAGGGAGTGGCGCACTGCAACTGTGGTCCCACTTCACAAAGGCGGTGCCTCCACCGACCCTGGAAATTACCGCCCATTAGCTTGACAAGCCTTATCTGCAAAGCCATGGAGAGGATCATAATGGACCTCATAAATAAAGACATAGGGAATTTGCAGACTTTGGATCCAACCCAGTTTGGCTTTGTCAAAGGCAGATCATGCCTTTTAAACTTGGTTGACTTTTTCGAAACAGTCACCAAAGCCATTGATGAGGGAAAGGCAGTCCATACAGCCTACCTCGATCTGGCTAAGGCCTTCGATACAATACCCCACTCGGGTATCATTGAAAAACTCATCAGCTTAAATGTTAACCCATACATCACAAGATGGGTTGCAAACTGGCTGAGTGACAGAACCCACAGGGTCAGAGTTGCTGGCGCCATGTCAGACTCAAAGCCTGTCACAAGTGGTGTCCCACAGGGCTCAGTCCTGGGCCCACTCTTGTTTGGCATCTACTTTTCCAGTACAAGCAAACACAGGAGGGTTATGGCTGACAAAGTTTGCAGATGACTGCAAACTGGGCCATAGTAGAAAACACATCTGACACAGATATCCTTCAGAAGGGTCTCACAGAAACGGATAACTGGTGCCAGAGCCACGGCCTAAAGTTAAATGCCAAAAATGCATAGTCATACCCTTCGGGAAAAACAAGGTTACCCTAGCTACCAAATAGGTGGCAATCCACTGAGCACAGAAGAAGTTATCAGGGACCTGGGGACCCAGGTTGACAGTAGTCTGTCATTCGACACCCATGTAGCTAAAGTAGTCAGGAAGACCTTCTACATTGCCCACCTTATCATGAAGGGATTCTCATCTAGATCAAGGGAGGTCATAGTCTCCCTTTACTCATCACTCATCAGACCAATGATTGAGTACAATGCCCCATTCCGAATGTATCTGACCCGACTCTTGCAGCAGCTGGAGAGGCCACAAAGTTCCTCACCAAAAGGATAAAGGGTCTCAAAATCTGTCCTATGCTGCCCGACTGAAAGAACTCCAGCTCTATTCAGTCGCCACCGCTTGCTCAGAGGTGACCTTTGCCTAACATACAAGGCCATGTCAAACCCAGATTTGATGAATATGCTTCACCTCAAAAAATCTAGATCCATCAGATCCACAAGGGCGGGAGACTTAAACCTCGACACGGCTATTAATAGGACGTGCTGGAGGGATAGATTCATCACCCAAAGACTCCCTATGCTGTGGAACAAAATCCCGGTACATGTGAGGCAGAGCACCTCGCTGGCCTTGTTCAAGAGAAATCTTGACCAATGGATGGGAGATCGCAGATATACCCCAGGGATTACCTCAGTGTCACTGCTCGACAGAGGCACAGCAAAATAATGGGTATAGTTCCCCATACTAAAGGGGTGGCGTAAGCCACAAAACGATGGGCTAGGCTTGTAAATGCCCTCGGGCAGATAGCCTAGTATGAACCTATGAACCTATGAACCTATATATAACTCACAAATGAGATAATGTATCATAGATTTACTTAAACTGTGACAGCCTTATGAGGAAAACAAATAGTTGTAAAGTACTTACTATGTGAGTAAAATATGCAGGTCAGGAAGAGGTGTGGTAGTGACCATGAAGTAGACTGTCCAGCCCTAGGAATGGCTGTAGCCAGCCAAGAAGCATTGCGTTCATACTGGGCCAGAAGAAAGGTGTTGTTATTTGACTTAAGAACTTCAATTAGAAGGCTGCAGCTGCTTGGAAGACAAAAAAGAAGAACTCAGGTTGAAGAAAGTACTTTGATGTTTGATGATAGGAATTGTTCTTTTCTGAGGCCAAACAGATGCGAGCTGTCAAACCCAAGCAGCCTGCAGGTCATACATAAGAAGTGAGGTGCAGCAGTTATTCTAGAGGAAGTGTAACTCAACAATCTCAGAGGAGGGGTGGATTTGTACAGTTAAAGAAAAGACCTAGCTCACAGATCCAAGAAGACCACAGCTGTAACATCAGAGTGAGTTTAGCTATGAGGCTAGAAGAATCATGAGTCCACAGGGTCAGAAAAAAATTGAGTATTGTTTGAAGAAAAGTTCTGGGCATTAACTGTAAGATCAATACTCATTAGTGTGAAGCAAACAAGTGCAAACTCAAAAGCTAACAACACCCAAGCATATTGAAAAGACACTGAAGTTAAATGCATTCATACTATATAATATATCACTCTGTCTATAATAGTCTAATAGTATAATAATGTATTCTTTACAAAAATGAATGTTGGTGGACAGGTAAGGGTAACTCAGTGAATCTGACTTAAAAAAAGTTTAAAATCAACTAAATAAGAAAGAAAATTGTTCTTTCATTAAAATACTGAAAATATTAACTGCAAATTTGTCTTAATGTAATTTGACACTATTTGAATATAGCTGGAAATGTATTTTTTAAAGTTCTCCCTCCTACATAAAAATTCTGTTTAAACAATGCTGATGTAAGTATATTCACTCGTGCTTTGGCATTTATAGAATTGAAATCCTTTTATTTCTAAGACAAGAGTTGGAATTAAGCCCACTAAACCCCTTTATATATAGTTAGACCTTTTAAGATTTAAGTCTTAAAACTGTAATAGAATAATGAATTTCATTAAAGTGGTGTGCCCCCTGGGGCACTCTAGAATCAGAATCCTTTAATGAGGGAGGTATGACTCTTTAGTTTTCACCCTACTCCACTTTTTAAAGACTAACAAAATATTAATTATGCCAAGCAAATTCTTTGCTGCGACTACTGACGAGACACCATGGTCTGTATTGTGAAAGATGCAGTTTTAGCATTTACTAACTGTAGTGTAATGCCGTTTTTATAAATATTATTATAGCAGAATGACTTATTTATGCTTACAACTAGTCTTTCAGAATATTCGGGTAAGTTTTGCTTATAATGAAAATGTTCTCTGCCTTTTGCTCTCAGCCAGACACTTGAGGCTGGACTGTTTTTTGTTGATGTGAAAATAATTTTTACAATATTTTGTGCTATAGGGATGTATGCAGATTTGCAGTTCTAGGGATATAATGTGTGCTTTAGAGAGTAATAATGCATATTTTACCTTTGAATTATGGAGATGTGTTTTCATTTAGAACAACAGATCTGAGACATTTCAGCTTTTTTATGAAACAGAAGCAGATGTGAAGATGTGGAGGTGTGGTTATTGTTTAATCCTTAGACTTTGAGATGTACCTAAACTATAGTAGCAGGTAGACAAGGCTACTCCAGAGACCTTCATGTTCTCACCCATTGTTTGTACTAAATGTTTATAACACATACTTTCCTTCCCTTACTGGTCACAGGCAGTATCCTGGTGTGTTCGAGGGGGAAGGCCATCAGAGTGATGCTGAAGGTAAGTTCTCAAGCTTTCTAATAATGTTGTGCTTTCCTCCTTAAAGGGATGACTGACCCCTGACTGTGAAAATGGCAGATGACTCATTCAGAAATATGGTTTGCGGTTAGCAGGACTGTAAAGTAGGGTTACTACTCCTGAACACCTGAGAGCATAGACAGTAAAACTAAGGAGATGAGAGAACGTCACTGAGCATTCATTAAGAATATGCTATTCTCTGAATAAGAATGCTGCAGTAACCATCACTAAAGCATCACCAGAGAGGATATAGGTAGGAGTACAACCTACATTTGTATCATTATGGACAGTAAAAAGACTGAAGCTATTCAGAAATGCATTAGAGCATGCCTGTACCCTTGCTATACTGGTCTTAATTTTTTTTCTGCAGATTTTACTGCTGCAGATTCTGTACTTCCACCCACTTATTGCATACAGAAAGGAATACAGACGTGAAGCTAGATAAAGATTTTAAGCTGCTGTAGAACACAGTGTCATTGTCTGGAATAAACATTAACCACAGTCTGACACCACCTAGGACTGAGGGTAGTGGAAAGAATTTTGGGAATTCATTTGAGATGGAGCAAGCTAAAATAAAACAATGAATGGGCAATATCTCTGGACCTTCCCTTTTAATAAAAGAATTCCAATAAATAAATATAGGCTTTTATTTTATAATTTATGGACAATTGGGGGAACTGTGCCTTATACTGTACAGTCTACCTTTCTCCATACTATTAGCCATTTCACCCTCATTAATGTTATGCAGGTATGTACCTGCAGACACAGTCACATTTTCTAATGAAGATACATATACACAAACAAGCACAAACACAGACACACCCACAATCAGACACACACACACACACACACACACACACACACACACACACACACACACACACACACACACACACACACACACACACTCAGTCTCACAGACTCATGTCTTCAGTGCTAGAAGTTCAACTTGAGAGGACAGTTAGCTGATAGGAAGACAGGGTAGATTTAGAGGTATAAACATACCACATTCTTCGTAAGCTAGTGGAGACATCAGGAAGAAGTAAGCTTACATGTCCTAATTTATTAAGTTGCTTTTAACAGATGTGTTTTCTGTTCACTTGTCACATAAGATATATCCCTTGTCTAAAAAAGCTTGACGTGCTTCTGAAATGCATGTTGCTTGTTACCTAGATGCAAGATCCTTATGCAGTTATTATTTATGAATTTCATTTGAACTGTAAGCAAAGAGGTAAAGGTACATAACAGAAGGCTACACATTATGGATCATCTGGAGAGAAAAAAAAGATAAGAGCTGTTCACCAAACATTGCACCTTGGCTGTTTGTGATGAAACACAACAGAAGTAGGACAGAAGCTTGCAGAGGGTGCTCAGTGTGTTATTGTAATGCTTCATGATTACGCCTGTCTTCTGTCATTGTCACAGCTGCCTTTCTATGACATGTGCATTCTTCTGCTAAAGTAGCCTTTAAAGACAAATCTGTTTTCATACCTGCCACTGCATGGCTTTGGGTGAAAACTACAATTAATCCAGAAACAACATATGCTCATAACCAAAGTGAAATCATTCTTAACCTCAAAACATCCAAAAGTAGTCACTGGTGTTGAAACACTAGAAAGAACAGATCTATTTTTGATCTAACAATAATTAAATATGTGGTATTAACATTTGCAGGACATCCTAGATTAAAATAATTCAAAGTTAAATTGCTTCTAAAGTACAGGAACATACAGAAATGTTTTTAGATGATGTAATCTATGTTCAGGTGTATTAAAAGCATATTAACATAGCTGCTGATACACTTATCTAATTTAAATTAAAGTAAGCTATCTTATAAGAAATGAAAAAAACACATTAGAAATATATAAATAACCTAAGATCAGATATACTGAAGGGTGCAAATATACTTGTAATTAAAACATGTTTACTGTTGTTTCTTTATTTAATTATTTATTTTTTTGTAAAGTAACCTGGTGAGTGGACTAGTCCTTGAAACATTTTCAGCCATGACCCAGATACAAGCAAAAGTCATCAGTAACTTGAACAGAATACATAGTGTATGATGAAAACATTTGCACAAGTTACAGGTCCTTATTATGTAAGACAGCATATACAGCACTGCATATCGTAATAATAATAATAATATAGAGTCAGAAAATACTTTGCACAATTCAGAGATCCTTATTAAATGGGGAAAATAATGTTGAGTGAGTTAATTAAAGCAATGTAAATAAGATTTAAACAGGTTTGAAACAGAGCATTGTACTCCGCAACAGAAACATGTATATAAATAAATGTCAGTCGATGAATGTACAGGTTTTCCATACCTGAGCTGTATATTGGGGTCATAATGAATACAAACTGCACTCTATGCTGATGGGATAAATATGGTAATTTGAAAAGCAACTCTACCCTCAACACTGGAAATTAGTGTCTCACGTTCCATTCTACTTCTGTGCATATTCTGTTTCTGGATTGATTTTATAATGTTTTAATGTGCAGGGCACTGAAATGCATGCTTCTCTATCAGACTACAAATATTTACCAAGAAAAATTAAACATTTATATCTGAATATGATTCTTAACATTCATGTACCTCTTAAGACATCATCTACTTAGTGTACTTTTTTAAAATGTCTACCTTTATAGTTGTTGAAGTAAGTATTTATCTTTTATCTTGTTCTGTATTTTTTAAACCTTATTATCAAATTCAGATTGGAATATTACACTTGTGAAGCTATACCTGTTTTGGATCTGCTGAAGTATCCCCACTTTTCTGAAATTGCCATTAAGTCTTCATGTGTATAGATATGCTGAAATAAGTGCTTTTTAGTATGGGATTGTGTATGCCTATTTTGGTGCACTTTAAGAATGCCTTTGCTTTTAGTGTCTATTTGCAAACTTGTTTTTTTACATCTGTGAGTCATACTGTACTTGCTTGCACTTGCTGAGATACATCTGTAGTTAGATGTCTGTCTGCATATCTGCTCGTTTATGTGTATATCTGTGTAAGCTGATTATCAAATACCTGCCTTCTTAG
The DNA here is from genome assembly GCF_019279795.1 of Protopterus annectens. Taxonomy (NCBI): domain Eukaryota; kingdom Metazoa; phylum Chordata; order Ceratodontiformes; family Protopteridae; genus Protopterus; species Protopterus annectens. The sequence continues at coordinate 635,819,990 of NC_056741.1, read as the reverse complement.
TTTTACTTGCAAACATGCATAGCTATAACTGTTTTAAAATCAGGAAAATGGAAATAAAAGCAGAGTGCTTCATACTTGCTTATGTCTGCCTGCATACTTGTAGTTGCCTTTGTATCTGCTTGTTTTATACTAAAAGTCCTACTTCTATCTGACTGAGATGACATATGCTGTCTGCTTTTTAAATCTGATACTGTGTGCCAGTGGTGACTTATCTTTCTTCACAGTGCATATGCTTATGAATTTCATAAATTATATATATATATATATATATATATATATATATATATATATATATATATATATATATATATCCACAGCTGCTTTCAAAGAAATATATATCTAGCTAGATATATCCAAGTGCATATGCATATCAGTTTTTCAGGGAATAAACCAAATGCAAAAATTGCTATATAACAAATGCCTATTGCTGAGAAAAACAGCTAGACCGCTATTTCATTTTGAGTAGTATTTTGCAAACATTTTTTGGTTGTTGGATGTATTACTGCTAGACTACAGAAGTTAAAAGCAGAAAAAAATAAAATACGTTGGGGTGTTTTCAGTAAATTAACAAAGGTTTGATTTAAATGCTTCCTGAAAACAGAATAACTATAGCATAGCAATTTCAGTTGGAATATCACTTAAAGTATATCATACCTCTCAATTGTCCCAGATTTTGCAAGATTCTCCTCTTTTTGTCATACACCCTTGCTCTGTTCATCCTACAATTTTTGATTTTTTTGGTAAATCACTGAGGGTTGCATTCCTTCAGTAATGCCAGTCATTTGACTTACTTACTGCTTATTGCTCAGGAACATGCATGCCAATGCAAAACCTGATGATGTAGTAACTTTTTTAAGTGAACAAGAGCAATATTTAATAACTGTCCATGATTTGGGGTCTTTGGCCCTCATTATTATTGGATTTATCCAGAATTTCTTAGTAAAGAAGTTGAAAACTGTGATCAGATGATGGTTAGGACTTAGTAGAAAAAAATGATGTGGTAAAAATATGTGTATTTGTCATCAGTTTGCATTTTTTACTTCTGTTGAAATTATGATGAAGAAATGGCATAATGAAATCAATCACTAAATCTTATTATCTACAGGGATAATCTACAGTGTGTGTGTGCTTGGACTAGGCCTCGGGTAGATAACATCAGAGGTGACCAATGAAGGTATTTTATATGACCTCATACTTGATTCAGAGAACTGAGGAAATGAAGAGGGGATGCAATGGAAGGTTGTTCTTTATACAGTGTGATTTGGTAGATTTACAGTGAAATATTCAAGATATAGACCAAATTACTGGAAGTAAATGTCAATAAAATAAAGAGGAATCTGTCTCATAAATGCTCTAACTGAAAAGGACAAGCCAGGAGGAATAGGAAACTGTTGAAGTAAGTCATGATGGAGGTGACAGAGCTTTGAATAAGGTAATAAAACAGACATAACAGGAATATTCATGAGTTTTACACTTTACAGAACCAGGATATTATAAAAGAAAACAGATAATTTTAATAAATTCATGGGAACACAGAAATATTAAAAGAGATGAGTATACCAAAATAAAAACTAAAAACTGAAAATAGAGGTAGGAAACCAAAGGAAAAGATGGAATGATTTTGACAAAGGAAGCAAATGCAACAATAAGACTAGTAACAAAACAAAAGCATGGATGTAGACCTGGAAAATCTTTAGCATTAAGAAAATATGTTCCTTCACAGGGAAAAAGTGGGGCTCACATTTTCACAAAGTAAATGCTCATGGGAGGGAGATCAACAAAATGCATTTCTAAAAGAGCTCAAGAAACTGTAGCAAACATACCAAGTGAATACCAACACTTGCTTGTAACAGCAGTTTGAATCTAGTATTCTATCAGGACACTTGATGGGAGTTAAATGATACCAGGAGATTTATGGGCTTCTCATCCTGACTGAACAAATGGCTAAGGTTTGTCAAAAGCCATCACTTATGAGAAGCAATACATCAAATGAAGTTTGTGCTGAAATCTTGGGAGAGATATTGTCTTTGAAATTACATGGCATGTTGTCAATTAGGTCTTTGTGAGTATGTGTATTATGCATGAGACACCATGGCATACCTCTCAATGTCCAGATTTTTGCAGAATGCTCAGATTTTTGTCATGTTTTTGGTCTGTTGCTCATACATTTTCTGCTTTTCTAGATTTTTGCGGCAAATCAGTGAGGTCTGAATTCACTAAATAAGAACAGGTATTTGAGTTTCAGACTTCATATCCTTCAGAAAATTCATGGTAACATAAAACCTCTTATTCTAGCAACTTTCTAAGTTTATGAGAGCAGTATTTAAAATGTATTACTTTTTGGGGCTTTGTTCTCCCTTTATGTTTGGCTTTGTGCAGTTTTTTTGTGCTTAGAGGATGAGAGGCATGCACCATGGCTGGTATTCATAGTTAAGTTGCATATTAGTAATGGACTACTGTGCTGAAATCAATGTCAATGACGTGCATTTAAGTAGTGATTCACAGAACCAGCTAGTGCTATGAGCAAAAAGGCACAGGAATAAGGGTATGCAAATAACCACATGGCATGCAAATGAAGAGGTAAAGTCTAATACCACTATAATGAAATGCAAATAAGGATCTATAAAAGCAAGTCATGATTCATATTCATTGGAGCAAAGGTGCACAAGCAGTTGCATCTGATTATAAAGACAAAAGGCATGTAAAGGATTATAAGCTATGATGTTCACTGGAGTGTGTAACAAAGTTGAAGTATGTCTCCTGGAATGATTTAATGAAGTACTTCTGTATAAAAAAATTAAAAAAAAACAAGTCAAAAGTTGTAGAGTTGCAGCTGCTGTATATGCTTGGATCAGTAATGGCTGTAGCACAGCAGAGTTTGATGTCTATAAGCACTGCTAGCCTCCATGTAGCTGTAGGTGGTGTGATTGGAGATGTTACAGGCAGAGGATAACATACTGTCACAGCAGCTGACAGACCAATTCTGTGTTGATAAAGAGTACTGGCTAATACATACACAAATTGGATCTAGAAGAATGCATGGACTTCCTGTACCAGTGAATAGTGAGGTATTTGTAGCTGTTAGTGTTTTAGCTGCAAGGACCTTTCAGAGACAAATAGAAATGGGAATATCACAGGCATCTGTTTGCAGAATACTCAAGATATTATTGGATACATTTCTGCTACACATCGATGAGCATATATGTTTCTTTAACACTGCAGGGAAGACAGCAGCCACCATGACTGGCTTCCATGACATAACCCACCTCCCTGAACTACTTAGACCTGTAAACTGCAAACATTTAGCAATAAAGGCCCCATCTGGTATCTATAGACAATGGTATAAATAGAAAGGCCTACCAAAGTCAAAGTAAACTTTATTGTCTCTCAGATCTACACAGCAGTGCAAGCTGAATGAAATTACATTGTTTGGTCTCTGTGCAAGACATAACAATGAACACATAGTTTAAGTGACAGTAAGACTAATGCACATACAGTAATAATTAAAATATTAACAACACAATAAATTACCACAATTGGACAGGAAAATGTTAGACAATGTTATACTTCTAGGTATTGCAAATATACCATTGCATCAACTGACAGCTAGCAAGCAATGCACAGGGGTTAATAATGTACGTCTTCACAGCATGCTGGCAGTGTCCTTTCCCACATTTGCATCATCACTTATTGCACAGTGATGTTCCAAAGGCCCTCCTAGTAGATAAGTGCAAGCACATATGTAGTTCACATTTCTACAGCCACAGACAGCATGTACCCATGAGATACCCACTGAAGCCCTGGGCGATGACGGCCATAAGAATCTCACACAATATGGCCAAAATGCAATACAACACTGTCCATGCATAAACTAGGGCATTGTAGATAGTTTGTTTGGCCTTCTGAAAGCTTGATTCTGCTACTTAGCCATGTCTAGGGTTGCACTGCAGTATGCCACTGCCACCTCCTGCAAGATGTCTGATTACCAGGCAGCCCAGCCCATAGTCCTGTGAACCACTGGATCTGCAATATCAGGCCCTGCCATGACTACCACAGGAACATCAGCAGCAGTAGAGAGCAATCAAAGGCTGTATCTCACCACACAGAGAGCATTATGCACCATATATGGCAGCACAGGTGAAGTGACAATGTTCAGTTCACCTTTACGATTTTTGACAGGGACACAGTATTAGCACAGTGTCACATGTGACAGAATGATAGAGGAAATGTTAAATAAGGGCTATACTGGACAGTGTGTGGTCATGCCATACTGTATGTCATACATTCTGGAGGGTGGGGTAAACAGAAGCATAGCTGGCTCAGCCAGTGCTGCATGCCGGTACCATGAATCAACACCCCATCCCTTAGCGCTTCAAGTGAAACACTTTACTGTATCTGTAGTAGCTGCTATAGTGATCCATACCCTCCAGGCTCTTCCACTGAAGAGCAAACTGCATCAGATCCCAGATCCACAGCCCCACTGAAAAGCAAAAAAAAAAAACAAAAAAAAAACTACTTTCTGTATCTGTATTAAGATCCACTCTTCATTTAAAGAGCAAATAAAAAAAAATAATGTTCCTTCTATTGCCACCAATCACGTGGCCAGATGCACAACATGCCCCCATCCCTTCTGCCCAGCCATTCAGGTCCCATTTCTGTGCCCTGCCCCCAACCCTCTCCCCTTTTACTAAAATAAATACATACAATTTTCTTCTTATAAACTGTAGCAAGCTGATTGCTATGAATGTAGAAACAGTTGCTATAGTTTATACACTGCCTGCAAGGAGTGCTACAGCACTCGTGTTTTACTTAAAAAAAAATAATTATTGTAAATTGTAGCAAACTGCTATTGCAAATGTGTAGCAAACAGTTGCTACGGTTTGTACCCTGTCTGCATAGAGCACTACAGAACTCAGGTTTTAGTAAAAAAAAAAAAAAAAATTTTCTTTCTAACTTTTAAACTGTAGCAAACTGTTTCTGCAATGTAGCAAGCAGTTGCTACAGTTTAGACCACACTCAGATCTCTACAGCACTCAGGTTTGACAGTAAATTTAACACAGGCTTTTAAAAGCCGGTATTGCATTAACAAAAGAGAGATCGGGATTGGTTGGTGATCATGCCCCCAACCCTTTGTGCCTAAGGCAGTTGCCCCTCTTGCTCCACCCTAGCTATACTGCTGCGAGTAAATAACAGCTATAATCATTTGCACAAGTGCCAATGGCCACATTAACATGTGACTGGTAACGCAACCTGGGAGTGGTGTATAGGTTAGCGTTGATGAAAATATGAGTCTGTGGAGGGGGTACATCTGTGTCATAAAATATTCCTTTGTGGATGTGGAGAGTGACTGATAAATGAATAAGCAGAATAGCAGAATATAAGAATAGATATGAGCTGTTTGTATTCAGATCCTGATGCGGCACAACTGATCTAATGTTTGCAGTGAGACAGATAGTTGAGAAGAAGCTAGAGATGAACAAAGAGTCCAAATGTCCATTCCTAGACTTGGAGAAAGCATATGATAGGGTCCCAAGAAAGCTGATTTGGGAAGTCCTGCTATGGTTTGAAATCATGGAAACATTGGTAGATTTAATGCAGGCTGTGTTCAAGAACTCAGTGACAGAAGTATGAACAGTGTTTGTAGTCACAGAGGGGTTCCCAGTGAAAATGGGTGGGCATTGGGGTTCAGCTTTGAGCCCACTGATGGACTACATTAGCAAACAGGGTGGAGTGGACAGATCAACAAAGCTGCTGTTTCCAAACAATGTGGCATTATAAGTAGACTCTGAGTAAGAACTTCAGCAAATTATAGGGAATGGAATGCAAAACTGAAGGCACACAGGATGAACATGAGCACAGATAAGACAGTTGTTATGGCAACAGGAAATCAGAAAAAGCTGAAATTGATATAGAAGGGAAATAGTGGGACAGATTACCAACTTCAAGTATGTGGGTGGGTGGGTGGGGTGGATGAGGAGAGTGGAAGTCTGAATAAGGAGTTCAAAGCTAAGATCAGAAGGACTGCAGCCAACTGGCACAAAGTGCCAGGGGTAATGTGTGGCAGAAGAATGCCAAAGAAGCTGAAAAGTAAAGGGATCAAAATGGTGGTGCATGCAGTATTACTATATGGTACAGAGATCTGAGCTGTGAAGGAAGAACAGTGGAGGAAGCTAGAGGTGATGGATATGAAATGCCTGAGACAAGTGGAAGAATGCACATTGTGGGACCAGTGAAGAAATGAGGAATCAGAGCAGAAGCACAAGTATCTCCACATACAGAGAAGGTCAATGATAACAGAGTACAGTGGTTTGGGCACATGTGCAGGAAAGCAGAAGACAATCTGATGAAGAAGATTTGGGACAGACAGGAAAAAGGCAAGAGGAAAGGAGGGAATCTAGCAAAAAGATGAATGAACTGTGTAAGAGAAGACCTGCAACAATCAGGCATGACTGTCAAAGCAAGTAGAAGAGTGGTATTGAACTGAGAGAAACTGTAACAGTTGATGTGACACCCAACCCCCTGTAGAAAAATAGGAAAAAGGGGGTTGATGATGATGGTAATGTTGTGTTGAGTGAGCCAGTACATGATTGTGCTATGAGGCTATTGTGATTTCTGCATGTGGAAGGACTAGAGACCCCCCCCATTACACTGATGTGGCGGTATTGGTGGAATGGGAGCTGCACAGATGTGTGTTGTTGAGGTACATGTGAGCTGCACAGAGGTCTGTTGTTGAGGTGTCTGACAAATGAAGGCTCTCCGCTGTGGGTTCCCATGATATGGATTGGAAGAATGTGATACCCTAGTATGTCAGCCATTGACTGTGCTCCACGTTGTGGGTTCCCATTATATGGATTGGAAGAATGTGATACCCTAGTATGTCAGCCATTGACTGTGCTTCACGTGATGTCCTCCATAAGCAGCCACCATGAATACACCAGTTCCTGGCCATGGCTGACATTGCCAGATAGGGCAGTGAGGGTAAAACTCACCCTGCATGGTGCTGGACTGATAATATTATGAGATGTATTAAAACATCCTCCCTGTACTCTATTGCTTCCTGGAGGCATTGTCACTACTGGGCAACATCCTCATATAGGCCATAGAACATGCCAGTAATATTCATGCCAGAGTGGGTAGCTGCAGACTGTGCTCAGATTATAGCCCTGTACATTTGTCAATTGATCTCAAGCATCACCTCATATCAATTACTGGCTGGGGTACTGGGCAGCCCTGAATAACCCATGTAGGCTGCTCTATGGAGTGCATACTCACATCAGATGCAGTCTTCTCATCTGGTACTGTTAACTCCAGGGAGAATTGCATGATACAGCATTGTTGGAAGCATTTGGACCAGTTTTGTGCTGGTGCTGTCAGACTTGGGGATCCCTCCTATAAGGATGGCATGTGTCTATGTTGTGCAGTCCCCTAGCTCAGGTGTAGGTGAGGCCATGGTTTTATCCTGGACAATGGTAATAAGATCATTAAAGAGGGAGACAGATAATGCCAATGCTCCCTCAGACTGTGATTCAATGTGTTTGTGTTGGCATAACTGGCATATCACATGCATGCATTAACCTCAGGAAGACATCTTGTCACAGCCTTGACAGTTGTTAACATAACAGTGGTTTGGCCTGTGAATACACAATAGAACACATAACAGAGTGATTCTATCTACTCCTACAACATATCAAGCCTTGTGGTGTGCATAAAAATGGTGGGTAAAAGGTATATAACATACACACACTTGTGGTGGTATTCCCCTGTGCCTGAATATACAATGCAGAGTATCTGTGTTCTGCTTACAGCATGTATGTGTGGCATTGCTGTACATCAGCTATGGTATAGATACTAGCCTGATTGTTCTTCCTTTGAGAGATGTGGGGTTTTGACCACTCCTCCAGGTATTATACTCATGACCTCGTCATCCCCGTGTAGGGATACCAAAGATGCCTCATCACCCATGTCATGCTGCTTTCCATTTTCACGGCCTAATATGTCATGTGGCCAAATGCTTCCAACAATGCTGTATCATGCAATTCTTCCCAGCCACAGCATTGATATTGTTGTCCGCTACATCCACACACAGTCCACGTAGCAGGTAGTCCCTCGTAGCATGGCTAAAGTTGTCAAACTTCTACATATGATATTGAATGTTTAGTGAACTGTCAAGCCACAAGCCCAGGTACCTACATTTATCAACTGTTTCTGTTGTGTCTTTGTTGAGTTGAATGGTTCAGTTATGTGTTACTTTTCCTATTTTCTGACTTGTACAAAAAGCATTGCTTTGATTTTTTAGTGCTGAGTGTGAGTTGGGGTTTATCTAACCAGTTTGGAAGGAGAAGTAGGTTGTGTATTAGAGCTCTTTTTTTTAGATAAGCAGGACCCTCTGTCTGAATAATCATATCACTGGTAAGAAGCAAAATGTAGAGTTGGGAAGGTCAGCTGGGAATTTGTTAATGAATAAGGGGAACAGTACTGAGGATACCAGAAAATATGGCTTACTTGTACTTTGATATCTCTGTTTTGAAGGAAAGACTTGAATTACTGTAGGCTTCTAGGCCTGTGTCCAGATATTAGAAAGGAATACAACAGGAGACTGGGTTCCACTAAGTTGAATGCTTTAGAAAGGTCACTAAAAAGAGAAACAAGGTTTTGCAAGCTATCATCAGTTGAGTACAAAGTACAGTCACTGTAATCTGGTCTGATCAGAAGCCATGCAGAAAGTTTAAAATATTATGTATACTTGAATATATTCAGAGATCTGATTGCAAATTAGTTTTTTTCCAAGTAATTTGGCTAGAGTGGGTATAACTGAATCTTTTTGTAGTTGTTGGGGAGGTGGGATTGGGGATTGTTGGAAAGAGGTTCACTATTCCTGTTTTCCATTGTGTAGGGATAGTGTCAATTGTAAGGTGCATGTTGTATAGGTATGTGAGTTGACGTAGGATGTCGTCTTAATATACAATACTAAAGCAGAACTGAAGGCCAGCTTATCCAAGAGAGGGATTGACAGGAAGTTTGCTTAATAGTAACTCAATGTGTTTTGATTTTAAGGGTAAAATCAGAGAGTGTATTTGTTGCAAGGCAGGGAGGAGTTGTGGTGGTGAAGGGGGTAATGAGAATTTACTTTTCTTGTCAGGTATTGTAAACAAACTTGTGGAGGTAGAAATGCTGTCAATATTAGAGGATCTATTGATGCTAAATATCCAGTAATTTTTCTGGCTAGGCTAAATAATGTATTTTTGTTGTTTGGCAGTGCAATTTGAGTTGCTTGTAGGATACTGGCTTTTTTATTCTAGTTGTTTTCTTTGCTATATTTCTTAGAAATATTAATCCTTTCTGCTGAGTAAGGTGGAGATTGCCTTCCATAGTGCTTAGGCCTCATGCCTTAGATTGTAGAAATCCTTAAATTCTTTAGTGATCCACTGTTTTTATGAGGTCAGAGCAGTCTAGGGATTGTAGAGAAACAGTATTCTTGTAACTGCAGTAAACTATTGGTAAGGTTAGTAGCTAAGATGGCTGAGTCTTGGACAGCTAGAAGGGGTGTCAAGTTTGTTTAGGGCAGTTCATTTGGAAGTCTTTTTTATTATTTTTTTTTTCAGAGTGCTGTGAAGGAAACTAGAGAGAGAGAGAGAGAGAGAGATGGTTTGATTTTTGGACATTTCAAGGAGAAAGCAATTGGGTAATGGTCACTGATAAATGGTGGGTCTTTTTTGAGATGTTTGTAATTACCAGGTCTTGTACTTTCTATGATTAACTTAGTGAGATCCTGTGAAATAAGAAGGTCCAGATTTTCTGAGTTGGTGAAGCTGAAAATGGTTATATTAAAACTATATAGAATTATGGGTTCTTTCTTGGACATTTTACCTTTAAAATTTATTTAGGACAGCGGTAAATCGGGTATAATTTGTGTGTATGGGGGTAGGGGCATTCACAATGATGAGAGAATGCCGGTGTTTATCCTTGACAGATACAGCTAGCCAGCTTGGATAATGGACATTTAATGATGAGTATTGTCCCTTGCTGTTTATGCTACACACCAAGACAAGAATCCCCCTGCTGTTGGAGGGGGATCACACAGAAGCTGACCGAATGCTGTCTCTCAAGAGTTTGTACTCCCTTATCTATTCCCTTCTGAGGGGTTAAAAGAGATACAGCTGCTCTTGTCACTCTGTTACTTGGTCTTGCATTAATAAAATATTTATGTCCATGGACATAAAAGCTTAAATTGTGAATGCTTGTTTCACCCAGGACTCTGTGACGTTAAGTACTATCTGGACTGTGGGTGGCACTGAATGACAGTATTTCTAGACATTTAGGTAAAAATGTGCCTACATTAATTAAAATGGCTTTGATGTAGGAGCTGTGGGGAAAAGAGTAAAAAGTTAGGGGAACTGGGTTCGAATCTAGATAACTCTGAAGGAGAAGAATGCGTATTACTGGGGTCAGATAACTAGAAATATCTAAAGAAATTATTGAGGATGAGGGAGTGAGAGTCCTTTGTAATGAAAATTTGAAGGGTGAAGTAGGAATATTTTATTGGGCACTGTAATGGGTGGGTGGATGGTAGGTTGAGAGGTTTTGACAGCGCAAATGAGTGGGGTGATGGGAAGTGGATGTCACAGAGATGGCTTGTAGAGTCATTGTACATAGTGTGTAGACAGGGGTAAAAGGTGATTTAAATATTGGGGAAAGAAGAATTAAGCAAAGCAGTAGTAAATAAGATAAAATATGTAAGATCATTTTTGAGATGATTTTGTTGGGTAGGAAGAGAAAATTAAAGTTTTCTCATTCTAAGTTCTGTGTAATGGAGTACAAGTGTGAGACAGAAGATAGTGAAGTATATTTATATTATACTAATTGTAAATGAAGATGAAAGTCTTAGTTTGTTCTATGGATGGATGATGTGATGGTAAAGCTGAGAACAGACATAAGGTAAAGGTCGATGGTGGCAGATATGTTTGCAGTATTTCTGGGTTGGGAACAGGAACTTACTGCTGATATGCTGTTAGCATTTCTGGGATGGGAGGAAGGGTGTTATGACAGTAGCAGCAGCAGCAAATGGAAGTGCCTATGTAACTAAGCTGGTAAAGAAGTTTACATAGTGATATAGGATAGAGGAGCTTTTCTTTGGTAAGAGAAATACTTTGTAAGCTTTTTAAAGTTATTATGATATGCCTTGTAGATGGTAGAAAGGACTGTTTGTTAATGTAGTGTATTTATTTAAGTGAGATTGTAGTGCATGGATAAAGGGAGAGTGGTTACATCCCCATAATGGAAAATTGCCCTGTGGAAGTATGGGTAAGGTAGGTGGAAGTGGGGACACCTCCTGTGTAGACAGATGGGCAGGCCAGTAAAACCTGAGCAACCTGATGACACAAGCCAAAGGTTTTGCAAGAGTTCACTGACACAAAAAAAAAAAAACAGGAAACATAAGATAGCCCAAGTGATTAAAAATGGCACAATGACAGTTTGGTGTGCTAGGGATTCCCCTCTAGGGAGGGTAATAAATAAGATGACACCTTGCATTCTTCCACTGAACAAGTACTCCCATGTACTCCCTTTCCTATACATCTCTGTGGTGGGGTTAAACGAAATGCAGTTGCTCATGTCCTGTATCTGTATGGACAAACATGTAATTTTAGGAATCCCTCTTGTTTCTAAAGTAGGTAGCATTGACCAGTTGCACAAGAAATGTTACTATAGGAACACTGGAATCAGTAAAGCTTATAACAGGTCACTGGCTAGAAATACATGTTGTCCAGGACACAGTAAAATAGTTAACAAATAAAATAAGTGTCTAACCTCAAATGCATATTGCAAAGCAATATCCTAATCAAAATTAGTAGGCAGAATGCAGGACTTTGACAAGCTGTCTTGTGATAGATGTGACTGTCTGAAAAACTCACTGCTGACTTGTTTGCCTTCAGAGTGAGGAGAGCAGGCAACTGTAAGGTCCACATCCTTTTTCTGCAGAGATGTATTCTGTCCACCAAGACTATCTGTTGGAACCGGCTGTTGTTTGTCTGTACCGTATATGAATCTCAGCAAAGAAAGAATAATAGCCAGAATAAGCTAAACCTATATGTAGTAAAATCACAAAATTCCCAGAAAATGGCTGGCCTGAGTTCACAACAAAATACAAATACTTCACCTAGCTTTACATACTAAATCCATATTGCTAATAGTCTGTCATCCCATTCTAAAATGAAATTTGCATGTAGCTTGTCGAGTGTCTGTAAGCTGTATCCACATTAATATTCCTTTCATCTTCCCCAGTAATAAATCTGGCAAAGGGTTCTGTGGCATACATATTGTCCCCCACAAAAGTACATAACACTGTGAGCAGCAGTCCACTACCCCCTAATTCAATTACATACCACAATCAAAATACAATCTAGATTAATGTCTCATCATGACACAAGTCTATTCTAACACTTCAACTGGCAGTTGTATGGATGGATGTATGCTGTTAACAGGCTCATTGCCTAACTGCTTCAAGTCATACTTGGTACCAAGCCTTCCAGAATAACTAGCTGCTGCCATGACTCCTTTAGCCGCCTAAGTACATCACCATTAAAAGCTGACAATACATTTTGTACCAATCATAGTTCAGAACGTAGTGTAATAAAATAATGAAAAATAATACTCACTCATCCACCCTAAGGAAAATTCCATGCATTCTACAAAGCACCGACATGCACCCCATTGCAGGTGCACAATTCTTTAACTGGCATCTATATTACAAGATCGAATGCTTAGGTGATTGAACACCTAAACATCGAAATTGTAATATCAAATGCAAAAACGTCGAACACTGCAGGAAAACACGTCAGTCGGCCATGGAAAAAAAAATAACTTTACACCCAAACTTAGTGGGGAGGCTGTGCTCCCCCCATATCCTTCCTAACTAAATATATTGACTCTGAGATCGCTGTATAGTAGACAAAATGGCAAAATCTAGCAAACAGCCAAGGGAACTCTTTCCCTGCGTTAAATTGGCCGGTCGCTGTTTTTTGCTTTTGATATTACAAGTTCGATGTTTAGGTGTTCGATCACCTAAGCATTCAATCTTGTAATATAGACCCTTTAACTGTACTTCTGGAATAAAGGGACCAAAAATACACCTTAAAATAGATGCATTTAAACACTAGAAGCATTTATATTCCTTGTTTTAATGAGAGCTGCTGTTTCATACTGTGGTTTTGTGTACCTTACTTCTGTCATGCAGCTGGCAACTTACTATATTTAGATTTTTTAAAAGCATCCATCACAATAAGGCATCTCTTTTTTATAACATGCTTAAATATTTCCCTAGCTTCACCCTCACTAGCCTAGTTTGACATATAGATAACCATAAACAATTCATAAAAATGGAAAAGCTCTATATCACAGTCCTATTTGCCTGCTGTTTTATTGTCTCGGGTTTCAGTTTTAAGACCCTTATTCTTCAATAATTTCATGGTATGTGAAGTCATTGCTTCAAGCTAATGGTCACTTGTTATCACTGTCATTGGTAATGCTAAAAATGACCCTCCATTAAAACAAGCTCAGCAGTAAAGCTTTAATAACCTGGAAGAATGGAAAATGACATCAACCTTAAAACAAAATCCTGAAAATCTAAAACCACACTTTTCCTCCAAAAACATTCCTATAGCAATGACAACACTCTACTTAAATTCTACTTATTTTTGTAAAATATCAGAGGTTGTAAATACTACAAAATATCTTGGCATTCTGCTTGATAAATAAAATATGACCATCATATCACCACTATTATTCAAAAGCAAGGGGCATGTTTAAAATCTTCAATCAACTATATACTTCTTCATCCAAGAAGATAGAAGAATTTTGCTACTGCAAGGTTGGTTTGAGTTCCATAACAAAATACAAATACTACACCTAGTTACTTATAATAGTGAATCATCCCTTTCTAAAGTAAAACAGGTGTTTGCCTTACAGGGATTGTCATTTGTCTAAGTCCTCTCAAAATGTCTCCTGTGTTCCAGCAATAAACCTGACAAAGGGTTCTATGACCTTTGCATCCTTGTACTGTCAGTTAACATTAGCATTAGTAAATGAAGTAATTAATATAATATATAACCCTAAGACATGATAAATTCACATTTTTTTAATTTAAATTTTATCATATCATTGTAAAAAAATGAATAAATTATTTTGGAAAAATTTGCACTGTAATATTCCAGATGCATATTTGGCTACCATTCTTGTTGTGATACAGAAAAACTAAAGTAAACCACTAAAAAGTATGTGATTGTCAAAAGAGGAAACACCTCCAGACTAAGGTTCCAGAATACTTTAATACAAAAGACTTTAATATGAAATACTTAGTTGAAAACAATTAAAATGAGCACTTTTGTTTTGCAGTGAAAACTTCCTCAGATATAAACCATTTAAAAAAACATACTTTTTTATATATACCTATCAGTAGCCAGCAGAAAATCATATGTATGCTAAGTCTCATGGTGAATCTGCTTCATTTATAGGAACATAAGCAAACAAAAACTTAAATAATTACAAAATTCAGATACAGTAACATTAGCCATGAAATAAAGTCAATTACATGAATACGATCCCCAGAAAGCTATTACTAGTTAAAGTGAAATCTTAATGTAATAAAACCAATACATATTAAATGTGCATGTGTGTGTGTGTGTGTGTGTGTGTGTGTGCGTGTGTATATCCAAAAACAGTGATGTTAACTATAAAAATAAATTAAATTAAAATAGATGCAGTCCCCAGAACACTATTACCAGTTATAATGAATTCTCAGCATCTTAATATATTAAAAAAGATACATATTTATATCTGTATCTATTTTTAAACTGCAATTATTTGTACATATAAAACAGTAACATGTCTAACTACTACAATTATATAACTGGTACAGTAACAATCAATACTGGGAGGGGGAAAAAAGCAAGACACAATTAAAACTTCCTGACTATATTAAGTTAAAACATCCTTTTTCTTAATGTGGCTTTTATTTTTAATAGAAAATGTATGGACAATTGTTCATTAAGTCCTGGCCAACTATTGGCATTTAGTTGGAGTTGCCGGGAAAGTTCACACTTCTCAACATTAAGGGTCCATGACCCACCCCTGTCATTCTGTGGGCATTATTCTATAAAATGAACTTGAAATCATGCCCTAGATTTTGTTGAACATGTTTTGTTAATTAATAGTTTTGCTGTTAATAGTGTTCTGGGGACCACATCTATTTTCATTTATTTTTATAGTTAATTATCACTGTATTTAGAGAGATATATACACTTATTTAATATGTATTGGTTTTATTACATTAAGATTTTCTTTAACTAGTTATAGCTTTCTGGGGATCAAGTTGATGTAATTAACTTAATGTATTTCATAGCTAATGTTACTGTATCCAAACTTTGTAATTATTTAAGTTTCTGTTTGCTTATGTTCCTTTAAATGAAGCAGATTCAGTAAGAGACTTGGCAATCAGATTTTCTGCTGTAGGTATATATAAAAATGTGTTTTTAAAAGGGTTTATATCTGAGGAAGTTTTCACTGCAAAATGAAAGCACTTATTTTAATTTTTTTCAACTAAGTATTTCATATTAAAGTATTTTGTTTTAAAGTATCCTGGAACCTTAGTCTGGATGCGTTTCCACTTTTGACCATCACTTACTTTTTATTATTGTTTATATTTATTTCTGTAGAAAAGTACAGTATGTAGAGGCATTCTAAAAAATGCTGTGAGTTAACTGAAACAGAGTATAAATGGAAGCTGAAAGTCAAAATTCAAAAATGTATGGCCTAGACATGAGGCAATTCTTGAAGGGGAAACAAATGCCAAGGTAGTCTTTTAATGAATTAGTGTGTAGTGCTTAGAAAAAATATCACAATAGGCTGATGTAATGGTTCTTATTGCTGCCAAGGGTTGTAGCTGTTTGCAGAAGTTCCATCACTGTTGATTGTGGGGAGGGCAGTGTAAAACCAAGGAGTTGTGTGATAAGCTAGAAAATAAAAGTAAAATGGGAGGGTGGAGTTCTTTAAACAAGTGCATTCTCAGAATTAAAGAAACTCCAGAGATGTTGCTCATTTATAAGCTTGTAGATTATAAAAATATGGTAGAACCCATAGATAGGAAAGTGATAGAAGAAGGTCATCTTGTTGTGTAATATGTGCTGTTTCTGCCTTAACTATTGGAGATCAAACAAATTCAACACCCAAAATTTAAAGTTTGCTATTTTGTTTTGCTAATTATGTATGGGATAATTCTCACAAATGAATAGGATAAAATTATGCCAAATTTTATTTATTTGTTTTACATACTAATGATCCAGTAAGATGGGAAAACCTAAGAAATAGCTCAGTGCTTAGAATAAGCCCATCAACATAAAGCATTCTGTGGCTGAATCTGTTCTAGATAGTTCTACTTATAACACCAACACTATATAAGCCACTGGAATAAGGTGGAATGCAAAGCATGAGACTGTCAGATTTGTAAGTGTGTTCTCTAACTCCTTCACTGTTGCTTCAGCAGCATGGCAAAGCAATATTGCAAAACTGCACCAGTGCTGAATTTTCACTTATTTTACCAGCTGACATATACATAGTGGGTTTTTTTTGTTTGTTTGTTTAATTATTTCTCTTTCTTTTCTTTTCAGACATGAAGAACTGGATGGATTCAGTGCAGGAGATCCTCAGACCTGTGCCAGTTACATTAGAGGCATCAACAGCTCAGGTTAGAATTCCATCTTTTAAACATGTCACCAAACATTTATTGCCTGTGTTCCCACAATGAATGGGTAGTGGCTCAAGTGACTGCCAAATTATTATTTTCTGAAACACTCTTGGGGAATCTTTTATGTCACTTGCAGTTATGAAAATCACAGTGATACAGAATCAATTAGTTTAGATCTTAGTGAAAGTTTGTATTGTTCTTAGATGAACAGCATTACGGAGGAGCATGTGACCCTTTGGGAGAACTGGCTGTATATTTTCTTTCAATTAAAAGGCGATCATAATACGTCAAGGATTTATTTTCCTCCTCCATTCTGCATTATCACTGTCAAGCATAAGAGAATATAAAGGGAAAAGTAAATCAACCGAATAGATCCCAAAGTATAAACATACAAATGAAATACTTTGTGCATTTTTGCTTAATGCAGTGTAATAAATTCACCAGAAAGCATTTGCTATCTTCAGAATCATTTACTGTTAAGTGAAAATCCAGGCATTTACTGCATATAACATCAGAGAAGTAATATTACAATTCTACAGAATTATGGTCTAATCAAAACTATTAAAGTTTTGGAGTCATTTAATTTAAATTGGAGTAGAACTGGTGAATATGTATGGCTGAGATCTTCACATGAAAATAAAATTACTTTGTGCCCTGTCTAGTCTGACTGTGCATGGTAATTGGTCTTGCAACTATTTCTTAAAGAATTCTGGATCTTTGTTATAACATGAACTTTTATTTACAGAATATTCAAGCATTTTTGGTTGTAGTTCTGGATCTGTGTTTGACTTATTATTCCTTGAATTTAGAAAAGTTATTTGTTATTAAAAATAGCAAGATCCTTTAAATATAGAATATTCAAAAAAATTCTCATTGTAATGGATTAAGTCATATATTTCAGCAGGCAATGTTTAGTTTGTTCTGTAGTGCAAAAAAAACTTAAATGCTTTTTCTACATATAATGTCCAAACTGAACCACACTTGAATGCTGAACTTCTGATATTTAAATGGTAAATATTAACTTGGGACTCCATTAATTAAATGTCATCTATATATACATATCACACATGCATAAGCACTTGAAAATATGTTCTTGCTTGCATGCATGTGTGCGTGTGCACACATACCCAAGCATGCACTCACACTTATTAATGCATACACATGCATGAGCTTGCCCTTAGAGATGCAGACACAGACACAGACATACACACACACACACACACACACACACACATACACACACACACACACACACACACACACACACACACACACACACACACACACACACACACACACACAAACAAACACATTAATGCATACATATACACAACCTCGCTTGTGTGTATATATGTATGGGTGTCTGTGTGTGTGTGTGTCTGTATTATTTGTGCATGCATGCATGCATGCATGAGATATATGATATGTTTATGTGCATGTGTATGTATATCCTCAATGGACTGGCATTCCACTCTGAATTAATGTTATGACTTACACCCATTGACTTCCAGTAGATGTTCTGGCTCTTCTGTGACTGTAAATCAGGTAAA